>NC_028451.1:33066101-33136943 GCF_000263155.2 Setaria italica | reverse complement strand
CCGGACGAGCATTGTAAGAATTATCGCATGATGGCACACGAGGAGATCACTTTCTCGTCTCTGCACGCGTTGAATTGTTATCAGTCCCTGCATCGAATAGCATAAATGAGCAGAAGTGTTCAGTATCAAATTCACAAGAATTAATAGGGGTATCATTGAGATCCAGGTTGTCCATAACATTACAACATCAGTACTCGAGGTAGAAGTACTATTACTTTCCATTTCTTCAAGGAAGCTTGAAGACGATTCCCCGCTCAGGACCTGCCATCAAGCTCCCGCATACTTTTAATTAGAAAAACTAGGCAAAGGTTGAAAATGCCTTTGCCGTGCCTTTGCCGAGTGCTAGATCAGGGGCACTCGGCAAAGGATTTATTTTTTCCCCGGATTTTGGATTGACGCTGACACGTAAACCCGCGGCGAGGTTTGCCGAGTGTTCGAGGGATGACACTCGGCAAACATATTCTTTGCCGAGTGCCTCATTGCGACATTCGGCAAATAAGTACTTATATTTCAGGTCCAAAGTAGTTTTACTAATTAAAAGTATGTAAACTTTGCAAAAACCTAGTCAAATTCACTAAACATTATGTATTTCATTTTTTATGTAATGTTATTCCATTATTTCATGGATTTATAGCTCATATTGAATTTATATCTATTAAATTCATGTACTTGCAATTAATAAATAAATATTATCAAACGGATCCGAAAAATTCCCAAAATTTGACATGAACCAATCTATGCTCTCTATGGCCTATAAAAATAAATTTGAACTCAATGACAAATTCAAGTATCGATTCGACTTAAAATCTTACCGGATCCTTCCAACTTCTACGAATCCTCTCCGGAGATGCTTCGAATTCTAAGCATCATATGTCAAAATTTGTGCGAAACTTTGTTAATTTTTTACCACAGCCTCTGCATATGAAATCATAGCATCTTGGAAAATCTCGTGATTTTCAAACTTCGTTTGTATTTTTGAGAATTAAAAAATCATTTGGCCACACGTTCGTAGTCGTGTTTCCTTAACAAAATGTTCGAAATTTCTTTTCATATTCTAGGTGAGACCTCAATTTGGACTCACTAACATGAATATGATTTTTCCACTCATATTATTCCATTATTCCAATCACCTGCAGTTCAAATTTGACTTAAATCAACAAATTACTCTAAATGAAATTAATTGATTAAATATAGCAAACAGGTCAATAAATAGTCCACCTTCTACCATGCAGTGCCAAATGTCATACATGTGGAGTACAAAAAGTTTGGAGGGTGGAGGAGGGAAAAAAAAATTTAGTTTTGCCGAGTGTGTAAAAAAACACTCGGCAAACCTTCATATTTGCCGAGTGCCCCATGGAGACACTCAGAAAACATGGAGGTTTGCCGAGTGCCCCTCCTAGCACTCGGCATACCATGAGCTTTGCCGAGTGTCCCCTGTCGACACTCGGCAAACAGCTAACGTCCATCACAGGCTTCACCGGACGCCGCACGTGCAGGTCACAGGCTCAAGAGTTTGCCGAGTGGATTTTGTTTGCCAAGTGTCCTCTGTGAGTTTGCCGAGTGTTTTTTTTAGCACTCGGCAAATGTTGTTTTCGCCGAGTGTATTATATTTGCCGAGTGTTACTAGGAATACACTCGGCAAACGCGGCCTTCGCCGAGTGCCCGCAATAATGCACTCGGCGAAAAAATTACACTCGGCGACTTTAGTGTTTCCCGTAGTGAAAGGATTTGGTTTGCTTTTTGAGCAGTTGAGAGTCCGACTTCCATCACTGATCAGCACCGTCCCAGTATCTTCCGGCATGGCCTCCTGTGGGTGATAGTGAAGCACCGCCTCCTTCAAAGCTTCAGCCCCTACTTCCAGATTTGCTTGTCTTTAGCTTTTTGCATACCTACCCAACAGGATATAAAAGAGGAAGCTAAACATATAATCTCTACAGGAGATTTAATCCTTTTTGCCTCAAAGCAGGCTTTATTCCTAGCTATCACCCAAATCCAGTACTCATGAAGTGCGTATTGCGGCAAGATGGCAAAGATATACTAGAGAAAATTCACAAAGGCATTTGCGGTAACCACGTATCCTCACGAACAATCGTGGGCAAAGCTTTCAGAGCAGGGTTCTATTGGTCTACAGCTCTCGCTGACGCCGAGGAACTAGTCTGCCGATGCCAAGGATGCCAATTCTTTGCCACACAACAGCACGTCCCTGCCTACAAACTGATCACCATACCACCCTCTTAGCCCTTTGCATGTGAGGGCTCGACATGATTGGTCTACTGCCTATGGTGCCTAGAGGATTCAACCGAATACTGGTGGCAATTGACAAGTTTACCAAGTGGATCAAGGTGAAGCTAGTAACCTACCCCAAGGCAGAAAGAGTACTGGACTTCCTCGATGAAATAGTCCACTGCTACAACTTCCCCAATCGCATTGTCACAGACCTAGGCTCCAACTTTAACAATCACGAGTTCTGAGAATACTGCGAGAACAGTGTTATCGATGTTCGGTATGTCTCTGTCGCTCATCCACCGGCCAATGGCCAAGTTGAGCGCGCCAATGGGATGGTACTGGAAGCTCTCAAGAAAAGGTTGCACAATATTGGAAACACGAAAGGGGGCAAGTGGCTCAAAGAACTACCCAATATCTTCTGGGGGCTCCATACCCAGCCATGCAAACCTACAGAGCAAGCGCCCTACTTCCTGGTCTACGGATCCGAAGATGTCCTTCCTACCGACATCATGTGGAAATCTCCAACAGTCGAGCAGTACGATGAGGGCGCAGCAGAAGAAACAAGACGTCTAGACTTAGACAGCCTCGAAATAGCTCGCTATGCAGCACTCGTCTTATCTACAAGATACCTTGAAGGAATCCGCCGCTATTATGATCGCAACATCAAGGAACATTCGTTCAATATAGGCGATATGATCCTTAAGCGTATCCAAAATACCAAGGGACTGCACAAGCTAAACTCACTATAGGAGGGACCGTTCATCGTCTCCAAGGTCACTGGACCTGGGTCGTATAGGCTCCAACATCTTTCTGGTGAATACATCGACAACTCGTGGAACATCGATCAACTCTGTTGATTTAATCCCTAGTTTATATATTCATGTACATCGGCCACCGGCCCTGGTTGTAAATTTACAATTCAATAAAGCAGTCATAACTTTTTTGTTGAAATTCGACTACTTATTTCTGCCTAATTACGGCTTGCAGAAGCAAGTTTATAGAGCTATGCAGCTCCCTAGGCAAAATCGCCCAAATCGCAGCTTGTAATGACAAGTCTGCACAACTACAACAAGCTATTTAGCTCCCTAGGAAAATTGCCCAAATGCGGCTTATAATAACAAGTCTGCATAATCTTAAAGAGTCATTCAACTCACTGGACAAAATCGTCCAATCGTTGGCTTGCAAAGCAAGTCTGCAGTAAACTTCATGAGTTAGTTAACTCATTAGACAAATATGTTCCTTAAGGCTTGCAGAAAAGAAGCCATCAGTACCTCAGGAGTTAACTAAACTACCTGAGACACTATCCACCAGACAAGTCTGTCTAGTCACGGCTTGTAATAACAAGTTCGCAGTTCTAGATTTTCCAGAGCGCAACATCAATACAACCCAAAGAGGTTGTAAAGATAGTCTCTAGCCGAAGAAACCCTGAAGAGACTACTCGCCCAAGAAGTACCTTAAGTACTCTGTTGACACCGAATTATCGGACTTCTATAGTTAGTTTCGGAACATGAAGCCTTCATACTCCGAAACTAGGGGGCCTGTGTTAACACCAAAATTTGGAAATATGCTGTGAAAGGAAGGAATCGGCCGATGATGCAAAAAATGACGAAATCTCCTAACTAAGGCTATTTGCGAGCTGGCCGTAGAGATCAGGAACATGTGCATGAAGAAAGAGAAAGCAAGAAAGCTAGAAGATTAAAAGAAGTCAACGCACACATGTACACGGCAAGAGTTCCAACAGTCTGGCATCCAAGGGAAGCGCACGTACGGGAGGTTGTTTTATAGAATAAAATATTTTGGAGATAGAGTTGGTTAGGGATAAGCTTGATTAGAGATAGAGTTGGGTTAGTTAGAGATAGAGTTTTGATTAGAAAATATTATGTATGTGACTTGCCTTGTATGTGATTAAAATGCCAATTATGTAACGTCAAAGGCCATCCGCCCTATAAATATAAAGGGTCCTAGCCATTGTAATAATAATCACACGATCAATAAACAAACATATTTACCTTTACCTTTCGGCTTCACGCCATTGCATTAGGAGTAGGAGTAATGTAGCTTCTCGACGAGTTCCTTCTAGCAAGCTGGGCTGCATCAACCTCGATCTCCGGCGAGCTGCAAGTTCCGTCACCAGGTGTTCTAGGCTTTAACCACCGGGCGTATCGCTGTGGTTTCGTCTAGTTTCATCTACCAGTTATCGAGTATCTTGGATCTTTGACTTACGGCGCATCGCTTCTGTCTCGATCTACGGTATTCACCAGTTATCCCGCCTTGATTAAGCTTGCATCGGCTGATATTTATCTGTTCTATCGTCTTGCCGTTTACGACATATTAATTATTATTAATTCTGTCGGAATAGACGATAGATCTATTTTTAATAGCCTGTTGCATCTTGATCTTGGCCATCCTTCGAGTGTTGTTGGGAGTAAGTTCCGTTGTGATTGGATCATCGGCTAGCGGGGTTCAGATTAATGTCCTGCTAAATATTTCTAGACTGCAACTACCGGGCGCATCGCTGTGGTTTCACCTAGAGATATTGGTGGTGATGTTAGTTTAGATCTCATCGGCTTGTGGCTCTAGCTATGGCGGGGCAACAACTCAACAACATCCTGTTTTCTATCGGCCGTCTGGCCGATATTTATTGTAAATTATATTAAATCGGCTGGATGGCCGATGAATCACTCACATTCATCAAGGTACTGGAATCGGCTTCACAGCCGATATATTTGTCATGATTTATTTTGTTGCACCATTATCGCTACTGTGCCAAGATTATATCGGCCTGATCGGCCGGTTGCCTCGGACTTCACAATGACTATCATCTCCTTGTCAGTTGAATGGTCAAACTGACTGGCACGTCCGCGCACACCACGCGCGCCGATTTGGATTCTGCACTGGAGTTAAGCAGATCTCCCAGGTCCTCATGTGCTGATGCAGGGTCCACCACCGCCAGGATTTTGCGTCAACACATTTTGGCACGCCCAGTGGGACACGAGGAAGCATTGGCTGATTAAAAATGCATCGGGCAATTGGAATAAAAAAAGGAGTTGTATCGGCTGATTACAGAAAATATCGACCGATTACAAAAATCGGCTGGCTTCTTTATTTACATTGCCTCTTTTCAGCCGATGGACATGAAAGAGCAGCCGATGGACAAAGGAACAAATGAAAAAAAAAAAGAAAGAGAAGCAGTTGGCCGATGGGAAAGGAATAAATGAATTTTAAAAAAGGGAGCAGTCGGCCGATGGAATATCGAAGGAATAAATAAAAGAAGAAAAAAGAGCAGCCAGCCACTAGTCTCAGCCGATGGTACAAAGAACTAATGATTAATTTCAATCGGCCGGGTACTTCCGTCATCGGCTATATAAAAAAGGAATTATGCAAGCCAATCGGCTGGGAACTTCCGTCATCGGTTGAGATGCTATTGAGAGCACTAGCTCGCACTACAGGCTTTACACAAATTGATTATTATTTGGAGCTGAGCTGATAGGGGGGTACATCAGCATCGGCCGGTTGGTGGTGCATCGGCCGATAGACAGTTACAAAATAATACTTGGTGTCCGATGATGGGACTAGTTTATTCAGCCAATAGGGTGGTCGATGGCTTGCGACCAAATCGGCTGGGTCATGTTATTTAATTAAAGGATATGGAGGTATCAGTAAATGCTAATCGCTTCCAGCTTATAAAGAGCTGATGGAGTTGACTTCCTCTCAACAAAGCAAAATAAGATGTCGAGCTTACATGAAGCCGATGGAATAGTCAAAGATCCTAGCATGATGAATGATTAGGCAGTGAAGATGAAGTTTTTGCAAAGTACATACCTCTTCAAGGCTCAAAATAATCCTTCGTTGCCTGGACTATTGACGTGTAGACTAGTGGCCAAAGTATTCTCAGGACAGCCCATGGAGTGAATCGGCTTCCAAAAAAAAAGGCTGACTTGAATAGCCGATGGAATGGCTGATGCAGAAGTCTCGCCTGACAGCCGACGGAAATAGTAATTTACATGCTGATCACGTGATGGCTCTAGAAAAAAGTATCGGCTGATATAAAAGTATCGGCCGCTAACTACAAAGAGTATCGGCTGAAAAAAAGCATCGGCCGATTAGAAAGCTGTATCGGCCGATTGAAAGCTGTATCGGCTGATTAAAAAAAATGCATCGGTCGATTGGAAATTGCGTCGGCCGATTGAAAATTGATAGGCTGATTGAAAGTTGTACGGCTAATTAAAAAAAATGCATCGGCCACCGGCCGATTGACTGCTTGGCAAAAAGCATCGGCTGATTGCTTCGGCCGATTGATTGCTTGGCCAATAAAAAAAATTTGACTGATTGGATCAAGCAAAATAGTATCGACTGCTTATAAAATATATCGGATGTTAATTTCGAAGCATGAAATATTCATACTTCGAAACTGGGGGCCTGTGTTGACAACAAAAGCTTGCTGGTTACTGCACCAAGTTTTGGTGTCAACAGACTGATCTATTGTTTGTACTGCCGGCGAATTTATCGGCTCAGAGTAGGATCAAGGCATCAAGCCGATGGGTTCTTTATATTTCAAGAGGAGTCGATGTGGCTTTGGATATTGTAATCAGACGTCATTAGCTCTAAAGGAAAGCTTCAGACTTCTATAATTAGTTTCGGAACATGAAGCCTTCATACTTCGAAACTGGAGGGCCTGTGTTGACACCGAATTATCGGACTTCTATAGTTAGTTTCGGAACATGAAGCCTTCATACTCCGAAACTAGGGGGCCTGTGTTAACACCAAAATTTGGAAATATGCTGTGAAAGGAAGGAATCGGCCGATGATGCAAAAAATGACGAAATCTCCTAACTAAGGCTATTTGCGAGCTGGCCGTAGAGATCAGGAACATGTGCATGAAGAAAGAGAAAGCAAGAAAGCTAGAAGATTAAAAGAAGTCAACGCACACATGTACACGGCAAGAGTTCCAACAGTCTGGCATCCAAGGGAAGCGCATGTACGGGAGGTTGTTTATAGAATAAAATATTTTGGAGATAGAGTTGGTTAGGGATAAGCTTGATTAGAGATAGAGTTGGGTTAGTTAGAGATAGAGTTTTGATTAGAAAATATTATGTATGTGACTTGCCTTGTATGTGATTAAAATGCCAATTATGTAACGTCAAAGGCCATCTGCCCTATAAATATAAAGGGTCCTGGCCATTGTAATAATAATCACACGATCAATATACAACACATCTATCTTTTATTTACCTTTTCGGCTTCACGCCATTGCATTAGGAGTAGGAGTAATGTAGCTTCTCGACGAGTTCCTTCTAGCAAGCTGGGCTGCATCGACCTCGATCTCCGGCGAGCTGCAAGTTCCGTCACCAGGTGTTCTAGGCTTTAACCACCGGGCGTATCGCTGTGGTTTCGTCTAGTTTCATCTACCAGTTATCGAGTATCTTGGATCTTTGACTTACGGCGCATCGCTTCTGTCTCGATCTACGGTATTCACCAGTTATCCCGCCTTGATTAAGCTTGCATCCCGCCTTGATTAAGCTTGCATCGGCTGATATTTATCTGTTCTATCGTCTTGCTGTTTACGACATATTAATTGTTATTAATTCTGTCGGAATAGACGATAGATCTATTTTTAATAGCCTGTTGCATCTTGATCTTGGCCATCCTTCGAGTGTTGTTGGGAGTAAGTTCCGTTGTGATTGGATCATCGGCTGGTGGGGTTCAGATTAACATCCTGCTAAATATTTCTAGACTGCAACTACCGGGCGCATCGCCGTGGTTTCATCTAGAGATATTGGTGGAGAGTTTAGTTTAGATCTCATCGGTTTGTGGCTCTAGCTAAGGTGGAGCGGCAGCTCAATAGCATCCTGTTTTCTATCGGCTGCCTGGCCGATGGTTATTGTAAATT
Organism: Setaria italica; assembly: GCF_000263155.2. Classification (NCBI taxonomy): domain Eukaryota; kingdom Viridiplantae; phylum Streptophyta; class Magnoliopsida; order Poales; family Poaceae; genus Setaria; species Setaria italica. The sequence continues at coordinate 33,128,827 of NC_028451.1, read as the reverse complement.
ATATTAAATCAGCTGGATGGCCGATGAATCACTCACATTCATCAAGGCACTGGAATCGGCTTCACAGCTAATATATTTATCATGATTTATTTTGTTGCACTATTATTGCTACTGTGCCAGAATTATATCAGCTTGATCGGCCGGTTGCCTTGGACTTCACAACGACTATCATCTCCTTGTCAGTTGAATGGTCAAACTGACTGGCACGCCCGCGCACACCACGCGCGCCGATTTGGATTTTGCACTGGAGTTAAGCAGATCTCCCAGATCCTCATGTGCTGATGCAGGGTCCACCACCGTCGGGATTTTGCGTCAACACATTTTGGCACGCTCGGTGGGACATGGTTATAAGGCTCACATTTTTATTCAATAAAAAAGCATCTTCAGCAACTGTATCAAGTTCATCGGCATTGGCGTGTTGGAGTTAATTTAAATCAATATAATATTCTAACCAGAAGAGCCGATGGTACAGAAAGATGATCTTAATTTCAATCGGCTGCACATTGTATAGATAAATTTGATGCTAGATTAATTACGGAGGAAACCGATACAACATCGACACCATCATTCCTTACTGATGTTATATATCGGCTAGTTCAGAGGAAACAAGTATCGGCTGGGCACATAGTAGCTGATGGAGTTTTGTTTTTTTTATCAGCCAAAGGAAACAAAGCATCGGCGATGGAATATAATCGGCAAGCATAGTGGCCGATGGAATTATTTTTTAGCCAATGGAACATTTTTTTTTCAGCCGATAGAAGTATTTTTCAGCTGATGCAACATTTTTTTAGCCGATTGGAAAAGCTCCAGCGGGTGGGCAAGAGAGAAATAAAAAAAATGCATCGGCAGTTGTATCGGCTGATTGGAAGAATTAAAAGGGATCGGCCGATTGGAAATTGCATCGGCTGATGGAAAATGGGATCAGCCGATTGAAGTTGTATCAGCTGATTAAGGAAAAAAAAACAACGGCCGATCGTAGAGAAAGACATCGGCCGATTAGCATCAGTCAGCTGGAATTAGAAAAAAAAACAGAGAGAGGCATCGGCCGATTAGCGTCAGCCTGTTGGAATTAAAAGAAAAAAAACAGAGAGAGGCATCGGCCGATTAGCGTCAGCCAGTTGGAATTGAAAGAAAAAAAAAAGCGTGGCATCGGCCGATGGAAAATTTGTGCAGCCGATTGGGAAAAGAAAGAAAAAACAAAAGTGGCATCCGCCGCTGGAAAATTGGTATTGCCGATTGAAAAAAATATAAGAAAAAAAAAGTGGCATCGACCGATAAAAAAATTAGTTTAGCGGATTAAAAATTGCATCGGCTAATCGGCCGATTGAAGAGAAGCATCGGCGAATTGGTTAAAAAAAAATATATACAACGGCCGATTGTAGAGAAAGGCATCGGCCGATTAGCGTCAGCCAGTTGGAATTGGAAGAAAATAAAAGTGGCATCGGCCGATGGAAAATTGGTATTGACGATTGAAAAAAAAAACAGAGAGAGCGTGGCATCGGCCATTCGTGCGTATCCTTATTGATAAAAAAAATCGGCCGATTGAAAATTGGATCGGCCGATCAAAAGTTGTATCGGCTGATTAAAATGTATATATATATACACATCGGGCTGATTGAAATAAGGAAAGCATCGGCTGACTAGTTCACAAGATGCATCGGCCGATTGAGATAAGGGAAGCATCGGCTAATTAAATACATCAGCCGATTGGGATCTATAAAAAAAAGGGTATCGGCTAATTGAAAAAAGTGCATCTGCCGATTTAGATAAAAAAGGGGAGTTGAATCGGCTGCTCAAGCATCGGCTGCCTATTTAATATTCTCCCATAGCTGATGGGAGAGATGGAAGATTTTTCAGCCGATGCAATATTTTTCAGCCCATGGAATTGCTAACGTTGGCTGGCCATATAAATAGCTAATGTAGTTTTTTTGTTATCGGCCAGTTCAAAGGAAAGCATGCATCAGCTGGCCGATGGAAAGAGCCGATGAAAAAAAAAATTTCCAAAGAAAACAAGTATCGGCAGGTATAATGGCCGATGGGATATTGAAGAGAAGTAAATAAAAGAGGAAAAGGAGAGCAGCCGATAGGAGTTCAGCCGATGGGCAAAGGAATAAATAAAAGAAGAAAAAAAATAAGGGGAAGCAGCTAGCCGATGGAGACTCCAACCAACCGGCAACCAAAAAAAAAAAGTCAGCGGATGGAAGGAATTCAGCCGATTGCTACTTGCCATATTTTCGGCCGATGGTGCTACTTTTTTCAGCCGATAATACTACTTGCTTGCCATATTTCAGCCGATGAAGCTAGATTCCAGCTACTGATATGAAAGCTCTTCCGGCCGATTGGTTCAAGCAAAATTGCATCGGCTGATCCCGATTGGTTCAAGCAAAATTGCATCGGCTGATTGGTTCAAACAAGATAGTATCGGCTGCTTATAGAATATATCGGATATTAATTTCGAAGCATGAAGTATTCATACTTCGAAATTAGGGGGGCCTATGTGTTGACAACAAAAGCTTGCTGGTTACTGCACCAAGTTTTGGTGTCAACATACTTGATCTAATTCATTGGCTCACAATGGGATCAAGGCATCAAGCCGATGGGGTTCTTTATATTTCAAGAGGAGTCGACGTGGCTTTAGATATTGCAATCAGACGTCATTAGATCTGAAGACAAGTATCAGACTTCTATAATTAGTTTTGGAACATGAAACATTCATACTCCGAAACTGGGGGGCCTGTGTTGACACCAGATTTTGACCAATCCTATAAATTCGGAGTACAAGATAATTGGAGTCACGTACAGCAATAAGAAGCTAGCATCATACTCAACTTGGTGCAGTAACCAGCAAGCTTTTGTTGTCAACATACTCATACTCCACAGAAAGAAATCGCATCCTAAGTACTCTACATCATGTATTTAAAGAGGCTCATCAAAGAAGCCTTGTGTGCAGACACTTACATCTACCATACGAGCAAATATCCTGGAAGATCATAAGATGCACTAAAACAACAAGTTGAAAGCAGTAGTGATTGCAACAAGACTTAGAATTATTTATATTTCAAAGAATTCATATTATGTTTACAGTACAAAGAACTAATGTTTGCTTTTGATACAGAACTACTCAAGGTCTAGATGATTTGCTACTTCTTTTGCGATGGGGTCCATCTCTTGTAAGTACTGCTAAAAAAGTCTATTCGAGCAGTCCTCCGCTATTCCCTCCGCAACAAGAGCCAGATCAGCTTACGGATAGAAGGACTTGATGAAGCACAGCAGCTGCTTGGAGACAGACTTTGCCATCTTCTACATGTAGCTAGTGAATTTCACTAGCACATCCTTTTGTACTTCAGACAGCGGGAGGGGATCTACACCCTCAACTGGGGGCTCCACCATATCTGCTATTGGCTGGGCTGCCTCGGATATCTCCTCCAGAGTAAGCTTTGCAGTTTCCAGCTCGGCTTCACGCTCTTGAATGGTCTTCATGGCATTGACCAAGTCGACCTCACCATCTTCATGCATCTTTCTCTCTTTCTTCAGGTGATGCTCCAGGTTCTCATATCTTGATACTAGCTTATCATGTTGATCTGTCACTCGGTAGTAAGAGTTCTTCCAATTAGTGACTTGTCCCTAGAGATCTTCTTTTGACTTTTCAAGCGCTGCACAAAATATACACAAGAGGATCAATATTATAAACAGAATCAGTACTCGAAATCCAACAAGAAGAGCAATTACCTTTCATCTGCTGGTTCAACGACTTGTTGCACCCTTTGAGATGATCTTTTTCCTCCTCAAGCTGCTGGATGCGGTTCCGATACTCGGCGGCGGCCCCATCATACTTCATCAGCAGTCAGGAGGAGTACTCCCTCTCCTTGGCAAGTACCTTTTCAAGGGCCTCAGCACAGAGTACTGAGTCCCCATAGCCTTGAAGCATTTGAGACTTCCAGCGGGAGCATTTGATGACATCCTGCGCCACACAATAAGTATTCATATCAAGGCATGGGTACTAATTGCAAGTTATGGAAGGAGCCGGATCAAGCATACCTCTGCATAAGCACTAATACGACGGTGCATCTCCATCATTCTGGCTACCATGTCTACGTTCAGCAAAGGGTCATCAATCAGCTGGATATCTTCAAGAGTAATTTTCCCAGCCGCCAGTGGATCCACGTGAGCTTTAGAATCTGTTGTACTGAGTGGAACCACGGCAAGATTTGTTGACAGACCCGGCTCGGAAGATGCGTCGGCAGCCATAATTTCCAATTTTGTCGCCACCTCAATTTCTACCTCCGGCTCGGGGGCTACGAGCGTAGCCATGGTGCCAAAGGTAGTCGCCACCACGTCTTCGGGCACTTGTTGCTCAGGGACTGGCACTACAACAGTCAAAGATGACATAACATCTTGCATCAATGCCGCTACAAGAGACATAGCACCTGGATTGCTTGTTGTCACAGGGTGTTCCTCTAGCTGTAGACTTGCTTGGACCAGGGAGACGTCCTGCACCGAGTGGCTACTGCCATCATTCACGGGCCTCACGCTAGGCCCTCCAAAGTCCACATTAGAGGATTTCCAGCATACGCCGAAGTTTCAGAGACATAAACAAGTCGATCATGAGCAACAAATTAGTACTTAAAGGAGCAGCAAGACATACTGTGTAGATCTCCTCAACTTCAAAGAAGGTTCCCCTATCAGGCGCAATGGCTTAATGTTCAGAGTTGGTTTCTTTAGCGCAGCTTGAATGGTCGTAGCACGATCATCGCCAGCCTTTGCCACCATCTCTGTTCTTTGAGTAGTTCTTGCGTCGGCAGGGTCCACCTCAGTGACAGGAGGCTCCGGATCATCTTCAATTTCAATCACCTCCTCGATGGTTGGCAACCTTTCTTGCACGGCCAGAGCAGCCGCTTTCTCAGCATCCATCACCAGCTCGAGTACCTGCAAACCATCAAAATCATCTTTAGTAGACACGGTGATTATGTAATCGCGAGCTAGGAGTACTCGATCCTCAGGATCTTGTTCTTCTTCATAAGTAATTACTGCTGGAGGCACATCTTCTACGGTGACAGCCTTCTTTACGGCCCGCTTCGCAGCGATGGACCACTTCTTCTTTGGCGGCGAAGGGAATTGCAGCTTCAAGATCTTCATCAGTTGCACACTTCATCGATCCAAAGGATGACCCAACCTTATCAGATGGTTGGACCTTGACTTCAAACTCTTCCGCAGCATCAGAACTAGAGCTGCTGGAGGCTCGAGTGCTTCCTCATCATCATCATCACTCTCAGCGTTCTCCGCCGTGTGCACATGAGGAGCGGCATCGTAGATATCTTCCGATCTGAGAGGAGGAAGAGTAGAGAAGTACAAATTAACATCTTCCTACAAAGAAAGATAAGTTAGTACACCCAACACTACAAAAATAAGTACTCGGGGGCTACGGCCACGGGTACTTATAGGCTTTGGCGGGTTGGCAGCATAGAATTCTCGCATAATGGTGGGGATCTCGCCCACATTCTTGAACATCCACCTCAACCTCACCATAATTTCCTCTGTACTGAGTTCCTCAGGAGATAGCCTAGATGGGTCATTGACACCAGAGTACTCGTAGCCCTAGTGGCATCGTTGATGCAAGGGCTGAATTCGCTGCTACATAAAATTGAATGCTACTCCAACTCCAGTCAGTTCTTCTTGTTTTAGTTTGGATATTCTGTCCAGGAGCTCGGGTAGTTGAAGGCAATATCCATGAGGTCGCTCATCCAGCCACCGGTTATTTCAGGTAGGGCTATGTCCTGTCAGCTTGGGTAGTTTGGGATTGTGGTTGCCACTGTAGCACCACTTTTCCTTCCACCCAGCATTTGAATCTATTAGCTCGTAGTACAAGTACAGGCTGTTGAGCTTCTCCCACATTTAGATTCCGGCACCTCTGACTACTTGGGCGTGCTCCCTCTTCAAATGCGGCTTCACGTGGAAAAATTTCCAAAAAAGTTGGAACTGGGACCTGATCCCCAAGAAAGCTTCACAGAGGTGCACAAAAATAGCAGTGTGCATAATTTTGTTGGGGTTTAGATGAACTAGCTCTAATTTATAATATTCCAACAAACCTCGGAAAAAATCGGATGTCGGCAAAGCAAGACCACGCTCGATGAAGTGAGCGAAGATTACCGTTTCATCCGAATATTCCTCCAAAGGCTGTGGGTTGCCGCAGGCAAATCTCCAATTGATAAAGTCTTGATCTTGGAGCAGATTGACGGCCACCAGCACCTTGATCTCCTCTTCTTTCAAGGTTGACCAATTCCAGGAACAAGCGGGAGTTGGCGGCGCAATCTGGTCCGTCTTCCTGTACTTGGGCACCGGCAACTGCGGCTTTTTCTTCTTGTCAGACTTCTTCTTCTTCTTGTCCTCCACGACAGGCTTGGTAGCAGTAGCTTTCCTCCCCATCCTCAATGTCACGAGTTTCTTCTGTCGCATGCGCTCGGGGGCTAAGTGGTGGGGGACAGCGCGCTAGCGCTCGGAGATCGAGCAGCGACGACGCTAGGGCTACAGTAGGGAAGTTGAAAAGGCAGATGACAAAGATAAAACGGGAGGGATGATTTCCTCTATTATTTATAACCGCAGCACAGTAACGGCAACGCAAATAAAGGAATATTCAGGTTTAACAAACCCAAAGATTTCGCAGCACCTAATTGGCAGTTACCTCTATTTTTGAAAGAGATAAGATTTTCGTTTAGAGATGGTCATGTTGACCAGAGATTGACCCTTATACCCACCAAACTAGTCGGATAAAGGCTCGGGGGTTGTGTGCCACGTGCCCATCAACAAAAAGTTTTTTCTCTAGGTTCTTATAGGGAAAGTGGTGCAAATTCCAGATTGACCCTCAGCCTGATTCTTCGATTCAACCTAAGACTCGGGGGCTACTCCATATGGAGTGCGACTTTTATCGCACTTCCATATAAAATTCAAGGTTTAAGGATAGAATACTAAGTTAAATGAGGCTTGAGCACATTCTAGCCGCATGGCAGTGCTCTGGTACTTTTGAAGACTCAACTCGATGACATACTCAAAGAGCACCAAAACTAGTCGGTGAAGTCTACAAAAGTACTCGGAACTGCAGCATTTGACTAAAAATTATTCGGAGGCTTATCGTACATACATCTATAGGCCCACCAGAAGGTTTGGACAGTCTTAAATATAGAGCTGGACACCGAGATGTATCTGACATGGAAACTATGGTGCAGGACGGTGTAGTCTATGTGGCAAGGCAGGAACTAGTCGAGGATTAGGAAAAGTACTCATAGCAATAAGAGTAGAACTCATCTAGTCGAATCTGACAAGTATTCTTGTAAACAACCGACCTGTAACCCTACCCCCGACAATATAAGGTAAAGCAGGGACCCATTCCAAAGCAATTCAATCCAACCAACACATAGGACGTAGGGTATTACGCAATCTAGCAGTCCGAACCTGTGTAAATCGTACGTCTGCGTTTACCTTTAAGTTCCTGATCTCGACGAGCCCCACTAACCAAAACACTACCTCAGGCACCCCTCGATAGGTTGCCGGGTCTAAACACCGACAGTTAGGATCACATTTTGTTGGACAACCACGTAAAGATTTTAATTTTTAACTTTTAACCGTAGCTTAGCTTTCCAGATACGTTTATGTGGTTCTTCAGTCTCAGAACTACGCACATGTACAGAGATTTCATAAAGAAATTTCTAGATTTCTTCCGTATCCATTTTGGGAAATCTTTTTCATTTGACAAGGCACAACTTATTAAGAATATCTCTTAGTCTTCTGAAGTGTGATTGATTTCTTTCATCTAAAACATGAAGGTTTGATAAAAGGGGCAAAATTTTGAATCATGGAAAAGCATATATACAATAATTGGTACTTGAAGTCCAACACGACCAGATATTGGGGTCGTTTGGTTCCACTGACTTATTTTTAGCACCCGTCACATCGAATGTTTAGATACTAATTAGGAGTATTAAACGTAGATTATTTATAAAACCCATTACATAAGTGGAGGCTAAATGGCGAGACGAATCTATTAAGCCTAATTAATCCATCATTAGCAAATTTTTACTGTAGCAACACATTGTCAAATCATGAACTAATTAGGCTTAGGGGGTGTTTGGAAACACCCTGTTAAAGTTTAACACCTGTCACATCGGATGTTCGGATGCTAATTAGGAGTACTAAATATAAACTAATTACAAAACTAATTGCATAGATGGAGTATAATTCGCAAGACGAATCTATTAAGCCTAATTAGTCCATGATTTGACAATGTGGTGCTACAGTAACCATTTGCTAATGATGGATTAATTAGGCTTAATAGATTCGTCTCGCGAATTAGCACAAGGTTCTGCAATTAGTTTTATAATTAGCTCATGTTTAGTCCTCCTAATTAGCATCCGAACATCCGATGTGACACTGTTAAAGTTTAGCACCTCATATCCAAACAGCCCCAATAGATTCGTCTCACCGTTTAGCCTCCACTTATGTAATGGGTTTTGTAAATAGTCTACGTTTAATACTCTAGTTAGTATTTAAACATTCGATGTGACGGGTGCTAAAAATAAGTCAGTGGAAGCAAACATCCCCAAAGATTATGGATATTGCCTTAGAAATTGATGGACTAGGAAAAAACCTTGCCGAACTCAGAGTTTCAGAACCACGGTGGGCAGTGCATTTCTAGCAGCACTACAATAGCAGTTTTCTTTTCTGAGGTCGAGTGCCCGGATGAACACTAAATCAACTCACCTTTGAGATTGGCGTTGGCAAAATCACGGGAGCAGAGGATCACCGACCCGATAGCCTGTGAAGAAGAACGGCTTGGGAGTGAGTCGTGACAGACGAAGCGAATACAGAGACACGGAAGCAAACCATTTTGGGTTTCGCCAAGCCATGAGCACCGTTGTGGACCGACTGATGAAACCTGAAAGGAGCCCAAGCCCAACTAACCACACGACTATGTGCGGCGCAAGCAGGCCATGCCTGTAAGGCTGTGAGCACGAGCGCGGCCTAGAGGATTTGCGGCAAGCCGGCAACTGCGAAGCCGGCAAGCCGCACGATAGAGCACGGAACATAACAGCCACAGTGGTGACAGCTCAGTCGCGCGTCCTTTATGCCGGCCTGCTTCCTGTTTCGTGAGAAGAAAACTCCAGCATCAACGTCAGGTAGCACATCACGAGAATGACATGCTCTGATCGAGATCGCAAGGACGTCTTATCAAATACTCTGCCGCCGCAGCTGCAGAGGAAGAGGAACAAATAAAGCACAGCCCTTCTTCCAGTCAAGCGCACGCCGCCGCGCAGCTCGCTATAGTCGCCGGGCAATGGATTCCGGCAGCAGCACGGAGATCGCCTTCGAGTGCAGCTCCTTCCGGCTATACAAGGACGGCCGCGTCGAACGCAGCGCCCAACGCCTAGAGACCGTGCCCGCCGGCTTCGACCCCGACAACACGGGCGTCGCCTCCAAGGACGTCGTCATCGACGCCGCCACCGGCGCCACCGTGCGGCTCTACCTGCCTCCCGTCCAGGACCAGGAGGCTGCGAAGACCAAGCTCCCGATCCTCGTCTTCTTCCACGGCGGCTACTTCATCGTCGGCTCGGCCGCCGAGCCCATGTACCACCGCTACGTCAACTCGCTGGTCGCCAGGGCGGGCGCCGTCGCCGTCTCCGTCCAGTACCGCCTGGCCCCCGAGCACCCCCTCCCGGCAGCCTACGACGACTCCTGGGCCGCACTCGAGTGGGCGGTCTCCGGCGCGGACCCATGGCTGGCCGACCACGGCGACCTCGGCCGCGTCTTTCTGGTCGGCGTCAGCGCCGGCGGGAACATCGTCCACAACATGGCCATCGACGTGGGCGTCAGCGGCTTGCCATCAGCCGTCGAGCCACCGCGCGTGGAAGCCGTGATCCAGCTCCACCCTTCCTTCTCCGGTGAACGGAGGATGGAGGAAGAGGATGAGGCGTTCTGGCGAGCCAACAATGACAGGTGGGCGATCATCTTCCCGAGCGCGAGGGGCGGGGTGGAGGATCCGAGGATTAACCCGACGGCCGCCGGCGCGCCGAATCTGACGAAGCTGGCTGGCCAGAGGCTGCTTGTGTGCACGGCGTCGGAGGACCCGAGGGCGCTGAGGGCAAAGGCCTGCTGCGACGCGGTGCGGGATAGCGGCTGGGGCGGGGAGGCAGAATGGTTCGAGTCGGAAGGCGAGGACCATGGCTTCTTCGTCCTCAGGCCCGGTAGCAGCACGGCGGCTGCTCTGATGGATCGAGTGGTAGCTTTCCTTGCTGGCCATTGACTGGCCAGCGACCGCAACCACAAGTGTTTGCCTCTGCTTGCTACTACCCAGTACCCACAGGCCAAAGTGCATTCCAGCGCTGCCATGCCATTGTCTTCTGTTTGAATTTTTGGAATAGAATCATCGCCCATGATGAAGTAAAACGAATGGAGTCAAACCTGCTTGCATTTGGTACGAAGAAACAACCATTGCTTAAGTTCAGAGGTGTAGGATTTGGTTGTGCTGGGCAGAACATACCAAACAACTAAATTTACCAAGGACTAGTGATTAATTGGCGCCATGAACTAACTTCAATACGAAGTTTGACAATAAACACACGGTGGAATATATGATTATACAAACATGACAAATTGACAATAAACACACGGTGGAATATATGATTATACAAACGTGACAAATTGACAGTACAGACAGAGCAGGATGCAGGATTTATGTGGCAACAATATCAGTTTTTTTTAGACGGCAAGATCAATTTTGGGTGCTGAATAATAAGTGTGTTGACTGCTGACCAACATTTCACACAGACCGGGCATGTTTATGCCCATGACTGATTGAACTAGCCGAACATGTTGAGTATGTGGCTAAAACAATCAACTGATAACAGTTAACTATCAGTGATATAAGCACAACTGCCGGCTAGGGATTGCAAACTTATCTACTGCTTATGAAGTTTATCACTAAGTTCATAATCATCAGCGTAGAAAATAAGAGCAACACATTCACCTTCCAGTATGCGAAATCAAGATTAAAAACTTAGTTACATGAATATCAGGACGCGCAAAATCAGTCATTAAATTAAGCTGAAGCAATTTACAATGCCTAGACTAATATAGCAGCTATTCTATCTCATACACAAGTAAGCACATTCATCTATCTGATTCGCAGGTGTAACAAACAGAGGCGGCCATTTCATCATAGAAGATCCAGAAATGATTACTGAACTATCAGTAGTAGCCTAGCAATTACCTTTTAGGATCCATAACCAGGTCAATTCAATATCTTTTATCACCCACAAAAGACACCCCTAAAAAGTTCAGGTACCCTATGTTTGCAAGCAATCTGCCAAGGATCATGTTAAAAACCGAGCAGCTTGAAACCATAATAATAGAAAACATAAGCACATGGAAGGATAACCATATTACAAAACATAGCCAATACAGAAATACAAGCTAACAATAAGCTCTTTTTGACTAAGGTTCAAGTGTACTATCTGCGTAAGGCTTTGTTTGGATTATTCATAATCTCCTCTAATAGATAGATGTTAGGAGACATTGACAGGGAAATTATTTCATTTTCCACCCCAATCCATGTGTATTGAGAGGGAATAGGTTTATCCAAACAAGGCCTAACACACACAGGCGACCATTTCATTATAGAAGATTGGGACATCATTACTCAGCTATCAGTAGTAGCAAATGGATCATGTGAAGGCCCCACATCATTGCCAATGGTTCTCTGAACCAAGCGCTGCAAGTCAGCCATAACCTTATGCTCCCGCTTCGACTTCTCCTCGTAGTTAAACATAGCCAGCGCCCTCTTATCCTCAGCACTGTAAACTTGGTTTTCCTTCCTGATACGGATAGCATTCATCCTCTGGTGTCTACTTCCACTCATCACATACCCCAAATCCTCAAACTTCTGAATTTCCTCTGCAGACAGACCGACCTCACCACGCCGTGGAATACGCTTCCCTTGCTGAACATACTGTGCAATAGCATCACCTTCACCAGGCCTTAGTGCACCACCATAGCTAATGTGCCCTTCGGCACGGGGAAGAGGCATTGGCCCAACAGGCATATCGTTCTCCAAGGCAGCTTTCTTCTGGGCCTCAAGCCTTTCCTTGAATTTGATTGCTTCGGGATCAATTTCCGGCTCCTTTATTTCTTCATCATCTTCCTTAACATCAGGATTGGTATCAGAAGGTAATGATTCTTCAGAGTCTGACCGCTTGCTCCTCTTCCTCTTTGAGGTCTTACTCTTTTTCTTACTGTCCCTGGGGCTAGGATCAGAATGCTCTGCCTCCTCGGAGCTTTGCTCAGATGCTGTATCCTGGCTCCTCTTCTTCTTCCTGGAGCTCCTACCCCTCCTAGATTTCCTGTGCCTCCGCGACCTTTTCTTGCTCCTCCTATCCCTAGAGTCCTCAGAATCCAACGAGCCCTCTGAATCATCATTGCTCACGCTTTCGTCCTCACTCTCAGAATGGTATGAGCGACGGCGATGACGGCGCCGACTCCGCTTGCTACTACGCCGACTGCTCTTTCTCCCTTTCCTCTTCCTCCTAGAACCCTCGGATTCGCTGGACTCAGAGAGGCTATCGGACTCACCGGACTCGGACCCCGACGCATCCTTGCTGTCCTCCTCGCTCCCCTCCGGCGAGCTCTTCTTCTCCGGGGATTCCTTCTTCTCCTCCTCCACGTCGCTGTAACCGTAGTTCTCGTCGTCGCCCTCGGCACGTGGTGGGCTGGGCGTTATGTTCCAGATGCACCGCTTCTTGCTCTTGCGGAGCTTCTGGCGCTTGATGCGGCGGTACTCGAAGTAGCTGAGGCCCTGGAGTTCCTTGTCGTTGTCGTCGTCGGAGGCAGACCAGGCGCCCCCGCCGTCACCGCCGCCGCGGAAGGGGGGAGCCCGGTCGCGGTCCCGGCCGCGGTCGTTGTGGTAGGGCGACCACTGGCGCCGGCGGTCGCGGTACGGGCTGGGGGAGCGTTCGTCGCGGCGACGGTCGCGGTAAGGGCTGGGAGAGCGGTCGTTGCGGCGGCGGTCACGGTATGGGCTGGGGGAGCGGTCGCGGCGGCGGTCCCGGCGGGGGGGAGGGGAAGGGGAGCGGCGGCGCGGGGATGGGGAGGCGGAGACCCTTGAGCGGCCAGGGAGGCGCACCACGGCGGAGGCGAGGCGCCGCTCCGAGCGGGACATGGCGGCGGCGGATCGCCGGATCGGAGTGGGGGGATGGGGATTTGTGCGGCGACGCGAGGGTTGCGTCGGGGATCTGTGGAGGTGAAGGGAGGCGAGGTTTTCTCGGCGAACGGGCGGAGTCGGTTCGACCTGGTTGGCGTTATTGGGCTTTCTGGGCTTTTATGAAGGCCTACGGGGGCATAAGGTGTTGATGGGCTTCTTTTGAGAGGCATGGGCTTAGCTTTGTTTTGTGGCAGATCCGGAAAAACAAAGTTCAGGTAGGCTCACTGGCTCTTTTTTTTTTTTACGATTAGAGGGGATTGAGTGGGCTGCTATGCGCTTACCCTTTCAGCACCATGAAATGAACACCCAGGAACTATTGTTTGTCGCCTATAACTTTTATTTTTCTCCTGTACCCGGGAGTTTCTTCAGTTTAACAGGCCCCATGATATTTCAGTGCGGAACAGCATCCAGCAGCAGCGAGCGCGCCCATCTCCTGGACAAGCTTCCCGTGGGATCTACCAAGCCAGGAATCCAGGGCCAAACCGCCGCCCAGTGTCCGGACGGCCGGACCACCCTCGATCGCCGCCGCGCTTTCAACTGTTGAAGTACCGTCCTGACCAACTGCCGGTACGTCCGTCCTTCAGTTACCCCTCACCGGCGGGGCGGGGGCGGGGGCGGCGGCGGCGGCGGCGCCACCCCACGCACGCCAACGTCGCCATTCAATGCGGCGCACCTAGAAATTCCAACGACCGGGTACGCGATCCCGCGTCCTGCCCCGGCCCTGCAGTGTTTGCCGCTCTGCAGCCCTCGTTGGCTGTCTGCCGGTCGCCGTCGCCGGGCTCGCCTCGATGGGGGCCAACCGGCGGAGTAGCCGCCCCGGCTAGCTCCGCCAGAGCCGGCCCATGTGGCCCTTCGCTTGGTCGGGCAGCAACACTGTGCTGCTGCTGCCCCGGCTCCTTGTACACTTGTACTGAGCAGCAGGGACGGGAAGCTGACACGGAACCATCGGGGCACGATCTGAACGGTGGTCGTAGATCAGTAGATGTTCTTTTCTTGCACAAAACACATCGGGAATCAAACTTGCAAGACACTCAGAGCGGCATTGATTGTTCCAGGAAAAAATGTTTACTAATCGCACAACAAAATGCACGGTTCAACTGATTGGTCATGGTGGTCACGTGACTGCTGGAAATGGATGGCTTGTGTTTACATTTCAACCCGATTTTGAAATGGATGTGCATTATTATTGCACTAACTGCAAGTCTGCAACTGTATTAACTGTGTAAACAGCTCGCGGGAATGGTGGCGCACAGTACAGGTGTTGGGCCTGAATCCCATGGCCCGTCGCTGGTAAAACAGCGACTGGTTAGGGTGTTTCCAATGATCTAGCTTGCTTAGAGCTAGCTCAATCAATTTTTTTTACTAGTTAAACAGTGCAATAGCTATGAGACTAGCATGGGTAAAGAACTAGTCTCGCTTACTTTTCGATGCAATTCTCTCTCACAACATGATCTTCAAAGCTGTCTTGTACGTAGGACCACATCAACTATTGAGCTACCAGCTAACCTATACCATTGGAGACGCTCTCATTGACTTGGTAGAGTGGACACAGAGAATGTTGGGAGGAGCGGAAAAGATCTAGCAAGGGTGAAATGAATGCCGTCAAGTCACTGATCTTCTTAATGCATCATGGTGAAAAACGCTCATGGTAGAGACAGCTGTCAACACAGCACACAAGATTTATCTTCGAATTGAATTGAAAGCACGGAGGACCTTAGCTTAAGAAAAGGTTTCACAGTCGTCCTTTTTGTTTTGGAGACTCTGAGAACCTCTCCTGTACTATTGTAGTCGTAGAGCTATTTGTACAATCCGCAAAGTTTTATCTTGTTTTGGCCTACATTACGTCATTATCTCCTCAGGTCTTCGCCCAAGCATTATTCAAAGAGACGTACACTGACATACCCGTCAAGCTGGTCCATTGTTCTCTTTCCATTGGTAGTTCAGGTGCATGCATCCTACCCAGCATGTCCTTTCGCGAGGGCAGCAGCAGCAGCATCCACCAGCCTTCGCCCCAAGCAAATTCCAACGAGGGTTGGTGCACAGGCTCAAATCAGGGCCGGCCCCCACACGATGATCTTTATAGATAGGGGAACTTAAAGCAAGCCATTATTTGAATGATGAGAAAGTTACGGGTGCTCTTAGGCCTGTGCCCAAGCGCCCACATGTGTCATCCCTCTCAATATCCAAACCAAATGTTCCAAAATCAGGCAACCGTCGCGAAAGGCATGAGTAGAGCCGGATGTGACGTGTTTGTTCCTCCATTTATATTTCTCTCGGACGCGGATCGGATGCCATTATATTGTGTACCTACAGTGGATCACGCCCAATCTTGATCACCAAATTATACGCAGATGACTCATTTGTGACCATTTTCCTATCATGGTAATCTCAAGACCAACAAGTGAGGGTGAATCAGAAAGATTGTACCTCGTAAACAGCACACTACATCAGAAATGATTTGCGATGGCATGTCAAAATTAGCGTGCTAGCGGGTAGAATTGCCACCTGCCAGCATAAAGGTGATTGGGGCCGTCGGGCTAGCGCCCGCCAGCACAGATGGGATGTATCTGTGCTGGCGGGTGCGTTAGGTGGCCTGCAAGCACAAATGACACCAAGCTTAGAGCAGCACTTTTGTTTGATTCATATTCGTTGCTCAAGTTGGCAAGGATGTGGAGGGTGATTGCCGACGCGCATCGGGGATGAAGCGAACTGCTGACAAGGTGACCGTGCTGCTTATGTCCTTGGCCGCCGCTACAGCTAGCTACGGCTCCGGTTGGGGAAGGAGGCATCATAGGCACGTCGCCGCTACCGCGGACCTACGCACCCGGCGGTGACTCCGGTTGGGGAAGAAGGCATCAGAGGCTCGCGACCGCCTCCGAGCTCGACACGCTGGCACGGAGCTTCACGGCTAGCGCATGGCACAGAGGCATAGGCCGAGTCGGTGCGCGTACGCGGCGGCGCTCTGGGGTGGGCGCACGCGGTGGAGTCCAAAACCAAGAAGGTCTACCTCGGGGTTCACGACGACGTGAGCTGGTCTGCCTCAGGGCTCACAACAATGTGAGCTGTGCACGAGGCGGCGGCGCGGCGACGATGCTGACGAACGAGCGCCTACGACCGGTTTTTTTTGTTTGCTAAAATTATCTTTGCTAGCGGACTTCTTAAGCATCCGCCAGCACAGATGGCAATTGTGGTGACGGTCAAGCACCCACCAACGCAGATCGCATTTGTGTTGACAGAAGGTTAGTAGCGGGTGCGAAACCCACCAGCACAGATATGTTTTAGCCGCTAGGACAGATGTTCTGTGCCGTAGTGGGAGTAAAATATTATTTCAACTTTTACAGACGGCACGACCTCATTGGCTGTGCAGAAAGTGTGCTACGCGTTCAACAAAAACCTAAAACAAAACAAAAGGGGACGTCGTCATAGGATCGAGCAACAACTGAAAGAAAGATCGGAGCGGAGCGACCAAAGGGGGGACCGAGATCAGGTTGGTCGCGGGGAGATACGGCGCCGTCCGCGCCCTGCCCGGTGGATTGAGTGGCGCGCTGCCGCTGATGGTGCTATTCCGAGTCCGTGTTCCAACGCTGCCTCCCCCGTGCTCGCCGCCTCGCCCCGGCGAGGAGGGATGCACCTGCGCGGCCGCGTCCCCCCTGCCAAGATCTCGCGCGGATCCTATTCCGAGCCCGACCCCTGCCCCGGCCGCGGGGCCAAGGCCGTTCCCGGCCTGACGCGTGTCCGCCGCGACGGCGACCGGGCGCCAAAGCCGACCGGCCGCTTTCGGGGAGGCGACGGCTACGTGCCGTGGATCCAGCGGTGGCTCCTCCCAGGTGGCAGCGATCCGGCAGCCGCGGTGCTGACTCCGCGGTCGTCGTCCCCTGTTGTGTTCCTCTCGATCGGCTGAGATCGTGCGCTGCGGCGGTTGCTTATTTGCCGTTCTCGTTGCCGACAGAGGCGACGGGCTGACAAACAACTAATCCTATTGGTTACCTTGACAATATTCGAGCCGCACGAACAGATTTACGATGGAAAGAGCTGGGTCGATTTTGAGCGGTCGGTCGTAGACTATTAGCTAGACGAGCCTCTCTAGGACTAGGAGACCTCGATCAGGGATGACGCGAATTGACACGCGACGGTCGAAAAGACGCGGATGTGTTGTAGCAGATTTGTAGCATATCGTAGATGTCGATCGATGATCAGCTCCGTTCATCGTACGTGAAACCCTCTTTCTTTGAGAGAATCATCTAGCTGCAGCTACCTTTCTCTCATTCTCTGGATCACTGTTAAGTGTTAACCTTTCCTGGCCTGTCACCCACTGTGCATTTCTCGGCTTTGCTCTGAGTGGCATCCGTCGTCTTCAGCCTTCACCAGCGCATCTCAGCGTCATAGTCGGTTAGTCCCCGCTCCGTTTTGTTTGCATGCCCATACGTCATAACTGGAGCGATGCGCACAGTGCCATGCCCCCCCAGCCGTCGTTCTCGTGTGGATGAAACTGCTACAGTATGTGCCGTGAAAAAGATATGTACCATCGAACGGCGACCGGCCAGGCAGGGGAAATTCATGGCGGGGATCGCAGATCGCGTGGTCCAGGACGGGGGCAGGATAATGTAATCCAGCATGGCTTGCTGTTGACCTAATGTGGCGGAGAAATCTCGAATCTACTCCATGGAAGTTAAGTTAATTCTGCGCGTTCTAATAATTCGTGGCTGACGGCGAAGTTTATCTTCTCGGTCGATTAGCATCAGCTCTGTTTCTCAGCAGATTAAACATGCCCCCTTTTTCTGCACCGGATTAAGCTAGAAGCTAATTAACTAAAGCTTGTCTAATGACTAGGTCCTAAACTATTTCGTTAGTGCTGGTGATGGTACAAAAGAGAGGCGAACAATGATTGAGCATCACGAACCCCACTATAGCAGCAAGATCAGCGGCAGATCCCTGAAACGCTTGTATATTTCCGTGCAGCGACCATGTGACGCTTAAATTTTTGGCAATGCCGGTCCACGATCGATCATGGCGCTGATACACATGCTGCGAGCGCCAACATTACCGAACACTATCCATGGTGGACCCTGCCGCGCCCAGGTCGGTCATAATTCCGCAACGGTTTCGAAACAACTGCAACTACCTCGCCAGGCACCAAACTGTTGGCGCGGAGCATTCAAGGCCAAGGCCGGCGGCCCCCGCCGGCCAGCGGACACTGCCACATGCGGCGACGGAGCCGCGCCCGACATAGACGGTTGCGCGACCTGCATCTGCATGCCGCCAGCGCCAGGACCGGTTGATATCTCTAGTTTTACCGCTGCGGCGGCGCAAGATGTAATGTAACGGCAGATGATGATTGCTTCATGTTCATGTATCGGCGAGTGGGTGGGCAAAGGCATGTACGGATGGACATGACGAGAGAGGGGAGGCGGATCGGCCGCCGGCAGCGGAGACGATCGGCCGGAGACACGGCCACCGTCTCCATTGATGGACGGTCAACTTGGCTTGTCTTGTCGACTGATTTGTCAAGGTCGCTTGCACCGATGGAGGAGAGAAAGGACAAGTTGCGGTTTCTTGCCGTTGGGGCGCATGCGAACGAGATTTTTTAAGGATCACACACTGTGGGGGTGTTGCGAATTGATGAAGCTGCGAAAACGAAGCACTAGTCCATGGATAAAGAAAAGGTAAGAGGAAGAAATGTACAGCCTCTACGTAGGGTAGGGCACGTACGCACGCGCATGCACGGGCTGCGACTCCAACAAAAAATTGGAGCAACCACGTCGTATGCGGCTACAACAATAAAAATGTATCAAAGGCTCCTACATCTTTACACGCGCATGTGATCATGCACCGATGATGCACACAACACTACAACGTACAGGAATCAGCGGCGGCGGCAGAGGCCGGCCGTCCTCCGATCCAAGACTCCACCAACGGCGACCGGCGCGCGCGCCGACAGTAATAGCGATGGAGAGAGCTAGGCTTGGTCGTTACATGTCGCCGTGGGGGAGCGCGTACTGCCACGGCGCGTGGAGGGCGGGGTAGGCGGCGCCGAGCGCGGCGGCGCGGTGGGTGGCGGCGGCGGCGCGCTCGAGGGACTGCACCTGGGACTTGAGGAACTTGACGTAGTGGATGGCCTCGTCCAGCATGGACGCCGTGTCCATCTTGGTGCCGCCCGGGACCAGCCGCTGCAGGGTGCGGATGCGCTCGCTGATGCGCTCCCGCCGCAGCCGCGCCGCCACGCTCTGCGGGTCCTTGGATATGCGCACGTTGCGCCGCTTAGGGGGACGCACCGCCTCTGGGTCGATCTCCACCGGCTGCAGAGCCGCGATGTGGAAGATCACCTCCCGCATCGCGTCCGCCGACGACGTCGGCGACGACGACCCCGCCTGCGCCACCGCGCCCGCGGTGGCGTCAGCCGCGCCGCCCGGGGACAGCACGTAGTCGACCTGGCGGTGCTCGAGGCCGGTGCTACCGGCGTACGCGGCCAGCGGCGTGTACTGGTCCGCGTAACAGGTGGCGGCCGTGGTCGTCGACATGTGTGGCGGAGGCGAGAAGCAGTGAGTTGCGTGGGTTTGCACCGGGGATATCGGCGGCGAGACGGGCGCCATCAGCGACTGGCAACCGTCGAGCGCGGTGAGCTGCTCCAGCTGAAGCATCGTGTTCATCAGCTCGAGCTGCGCTTCCGGGCTGTAATTCATCAGGTCAAACTCCATCGGTTACACACGGGGTTGATCGAGCTGGTACTAGCAAGCTATGAACCAGTGAGCAAGGCTGAGAGAGTGATCAGAGAGCTCGGCGAGCAGCTAGGCTAGTGGCTATTTCAGGAAGGTGTGGAGGTTTTGCGAGCTCTGCGATGCTGTCGATGGAGAGCTGCAAGTGAAGAGCCCTGCTATTTATAAGCAAGACCACTACGGATTGTG
The DNA here is from genome assembly GCF_000263155.2 of Setaria italica. Taxonomy (NCBI): domain Eukaryota; kingdom Viridiplantae; phylum Streptophyta; class Magnoliopsida; order Poales; family Poaceae; genus Setaria; species Setaria italica. Next base: position 33,108,682 of record NC_028451.1, on the reverse strand, counting down.
GGGTCGTTGCGTTCTTGACAGTGGACTGGGCGACGCACTGGAACGCTGTTTCCTCCTAGCATCAGCGAGCACTGACAAATTATTTTTCTCCTTATTCAAAATTTCCCTCTGTTCTTTTGCCCTTTCTGCTCCTTCCGCGAATTACACCACACTGAAAACATCCAGAAATGGTTTCGCTTTCTTTATTTGCCTTCGAAAAGGACATCTCGAAAGATGCCTCTGGAGGAGCACGGATCAGCCGATCTTGCAACATATCTGCTAGAATGCCGACTACATTATAGCCCAGGCTTTTCGAGCAAAAAAACGCCCTAAACGACCTAGTTTCTTATCGAGATTTGTTGGGCAGTCGCAGTCGGCCTGATACTCATCAGGGCATCTGTATCTCCCCTTTCTGTAGAGCGGCATCTCGCAGCGGCGACTGGCGAGCGTTCCCCGGCGCACGAGGGGTTGACACGTGGAAGCCCCGCGTTGGCGATGCCGCGATGGCCTTTTCACACGTTGCGATCCACGTATCCGCAGTGGAGCCGAGCTAGCGTCGGAAAGGAGAGCAGTGGGGCAGAGGCTGCTCGTCCGAGTCGGACTGATGGGATTCCGGTCACGCTATGTGCAATGAATCGTGTGCCTTTTCCTTTCTATACGAACACGCGTGTAGATCCATCGATCGATCGACCGCTGTGTGGATATAGGTTTGCTGGTTCTGCGCTTTGCTGTACTGTGTATGTTTGTACTGGTACAGCTGAAAGGAAATCGAAATGCAGTAGGGAGAACACGTTTAAACGATCATCATTATTATGTGGTTTGATGTAATTTTATTTCAAAAGGAAACTATTTGCACTACTGCAAAAGGCATCTAAGCCCACACAAAAAAAGAACGATCTTACTAATTGGATAATTGCAGGCTCCCTCCACGTTAATGCTCACGAGAAATGTTCGAAAAAAATAAATCATTAAAATTATCACAAAATTAGAAACATAGATAACTCTAATCATTATAGCCATTGGATCTATTAATTTTTCTAAAAATTAACCACACGTATCATTATAAAAATTAACCCACATAAATTAATCTCTACATCTACGTCTAATTTACTCAGCTATACCATTACGAAAAATAACCTAAAGTAACACCTAATCTTTGTCTAAATACCCTCCCGAACTATCATACAAAATTAACAGCATAAATTTGCATCTCAATTACGAGCATCCATTGTTATAAAAAAAACCTTAAATAACATCTAAATATGAATGTAGATTACCTTCATGTTATCCCAAAATACACAAATATATGATTATAAATTTCTTCTTTCTATCATTGTTAATAAGGGCTATTGCATTCTTGCCCCTATTTTGAACTTCAATTGTGATTTTGCCCATGATTTTGTCCACTTTGTGATTTTACCCTTGCTTTTTAAAAACGAACTCCATGTTTGCCCCTACTCCATGATCACCACATAACGGTGTCAAATTAGCTCAAAAAAGACACGTTTGCCCTTGCAAATATGCCCCTACTTTTTAAAGAACTTTTTGCTTTTACCCCTATTTGACTACATATATTTAGACATCATTTCAATATATATGAATAGAAATTTGCCAACAAAATTTTGATACATTTTAACAGATATGAACAGACAGGCATGATTCCTCTGAAAGTCGTTCCTATGTTCCCAATCTTGAAGACGAGCATGATTATATGCAAGCACAAAAAAGGAGCCATAATGCACATTCACCAACATGAAATTGCTCATATTCCACCCTTCATCATATATCGAATAGAACACATACCAAATTTCACAACAGTACTGTGGCGGAACCGCCCAAATTAACCTGACTAAAATGCACTTAAGTCGTCTGACACGCGATCATGCACTTTAAGCAAGTCAACCTGGTCGACCGTCGGATTTCATCTGATGAACCACTTACACAGGATCGAGAAGCATTGCTCACACGAAGGCGAGTAGCACAGAGATTACAACATTTCCATCACATTAACGAAGTTCAACAACTTATTACATCAGAGTTTTACGAAATTCAAACAAGTTTGCAAGGTTCGACCAGACGAAGTAAAACAAGCGGAAGCTAAACGTCGATACACAATATCATGACGAAGCCGATCATGACATCAATAATCCCTGCCCTCGCCGTCCGAGGAGGGATCCCACTCAACTGTCCAGCTTGGAGGGAGCTGGGTAGGCCAAGTGGTACCAGCAGCCAAACTATTAACATCACCTGAAAAGTTAAACCACAACAAGGCTGAGCAACTAATACTCAGCAAGACTGACCCGTCGGGTGATATCTATTCTCACCAAAACCTAGACATGCAAGGCTTTCTGGCTTTGGGTTTGCTTTGCCAAAAGCCTCTATAGTCGGTCCTTACTTTCAATATTTTAGCTCAAAGTTCTACATTCTTTAACCAGTCTAAATTAGCAGCTTATACTAAGCAAGCATAGTTTTCAAGCAAATTAAGAACACTCATCAAGATTAATAATATCATCATGTCCTATCTTTACTCAGTGCAGAATAGCGATCAAGTAGTCCCAAACTGTGAGAGGCAGACGAATTGATTCGAAGTTATTAACCATGCATGGCGAACCTAATCTCACGACATCCGCGCACCACGAAGGGTCACTTCACTTGTCAGCCATCCCCATCGATCCCCAAGTACGTGTCGGGGCCAAACTGCCTTTGGCGTGCAATGCTCCACAATCCCGGTCTCTGCCGTACTGTGACCACCATTGCACCCACATGATGCACCATGGGAACGACGTTCCAAGGACAGCAGGAGTATAAGCCACGTCCCAGTTCAATCAGGTACTAGGCTTCCCCATCCCATACTAGGTATGAGACTAGTACTTTCAACCACTTGATCACGAACGCCGACACGTTTTGACCTTAGTCCATTTTTATTTAGATAGACGGGGCAATCCACCAAGTATCGAACATAAGCCCGACCCCGTCCGTCGTCCTTACAATTGCGACATAAATAAAACATCCAACTCATATAACTCGCGAGTGACAGGAAATCACTCGACTTTTACCGAGACCTATTAAGCATTGCATCTACTCGACCTTAGCACTAGTATTCAGATCAAGGTACTAAGTTCATGCATCTACGGTTTCAATGAACTCTTACCAACGTAAATGCACAATCATAAGCATCAACAATTGGCATAAATGTAAAACAGGGAATTCATGCACCGGGGCTTGCCTTTAGGAAAAGTTAGCGGTTCCTCGGGGTCCTGATCTGGCTCGAGCTCGCCCTCCAAGTGATGAAGCTCCGCAGTGGGTTCTTCCTCCGGTGCAGGGTGAAGCTCGTAGGTTCCGTCGGCGAGATTAGCTTCTATACGACATGCACATGCAAGAGTTTAGTTGTATTCGCGCGTGTACCCAACGATACAAGGCATGGCTTAAAGTAGAAAGGAAGTTGCATAAAGGCCACATTCACCTCGACAAGGTTTTAACTTTCTTTAACTTCAAAAGAATGTGGTCGGTTTAAACTTGAGGTTGACTTTGATGGCGATTGTGTACATATATAGCTTCTTACAACTTAGAGTTGGACAAAGAGAGTGGAAGGTCATGTTTGGGGTGGTTCAAGTGCATTAGGAGAGTTACTTACTTCTGAATGTTTTTATGTATCTCTTCCAATTCCACTTATTTAGCGTATTAGGATTTGTGCTTCTTTTTATTGCTTTAAGTCGATTAATTAACCAAAAAAATGATTTCATAACCAAACAGCAGCTAAAGGTATTGATAAAATTACAAAACCTCACTTAATGAATTAATAAGTTACTGTAAAATTTTGGAAGCCATTGGATGACCCCAAAAGGAATTATATGTATTTCATCATTAAAGGTAGCATGAGCTTAAATTTTTCTATCTCCAAACTTACAGCGAAACAGAGGGTGAAACTTTACCAGTATGTTGAAGGTGTGTTACAGGAGCTTTGGTCAATTTTTCATTATTTTTGGAGAAGAACAACTATTTTCCCTATTTACCTTCTATTTAAACATGCTTAACAAGGAAGGTGATTTTCTTTCTTATTTTTACCACAACTCATATTTTTCTTGCAAACTATACTGCAAAACAAACTCAACCCAACTGGTTTCACATTTTTCTGAGCTCTGGATCAAAACTTATGCAAAAAGGAACATTTAACCCTAGATTCCCAAAATAAAGTTAAAGCAGTGACTTTAAGTTCTATACTAGAGCCCTAAATTATTTTTCTGAGCTTCTACTCATAGCAACAAGCACCACAAAGTTGGTTCTACATTTTTCTCACTTTTCTTCTATTTTCTATGATTTAAAAGGCCTAAACCATAACTAAAAGCATAGGGTATTATTTACAATAGTAACATGAGCAAACTTATTTTTCTCAGGAACTAGACAGAACAAGGATTCCAACAAAAGTGGTTTGGCATTTTTTGATTTTTCTACGATTTACTGGGCATTTACACTAAAAACTTGTTTTCTGCCGAGTTTTAAACTAAAAACCGTGGCAAACTTGCACTCTACCCCCTGAGTCTAAGGTTTAAACACGTAGGGGTCCCTAAGTTTTGTGCCTAGGCCCCTGGAAAGATTGGGGAAGACACAGTGTCGTCCCCGGGGGTGCGCGCGGCGGCGGCGGTGAAATCCCCGGCGGTTCGCCGACGGGGACCGGGCAACAAGTTGTCGGAGAGGCTCAGGGGCTCACCTGAGCTCGACTTGGCGGGGTTGAGGTGACGGAGATGGCCGGCGAGGGTCGGAACATGGCGGCGGCAACTGGGCTTGGCGGGTGGCGGTGCAGGCGGCGTTCCGGCACACTGGCGGCGTCGGGAAGGCCACGAGCTGCTCGGAGACGTGCGCGGAGGGGTGGCGAAGAGGGCGGAGAAGTCGTCGGAGCGCTGGGTGGCACGGAGGTGGGAGGTCCATGGGAGCCTAGCGGCGGCGCAAAGGAAAAGCAAGGGTGTAGTGAGCGGGAGGTGGCAAAGGGTGGCGCTAACGGCGAGCTCGGCCCTTTTATAGGGCAGAGGTGCAGCAGGGGGTCGAGGCGGGGCTGCGGTGGCAGGAGGATAAGGCCGTGGGATGGTGGGTGCGCGGGCCAGGCAGCCATTAGCCAGCGACGCCATTGGTTTGGGGAAGTGGAGCTCTGAGCGTGCTCTTGCCGTGGTTGGCCTGGGGTGAGGTGTGGCGTGCACAACTGGTCTGTCGGGCGGGCGAAGCGGAGCGCCAAGGCTCTGGTTGGACGAGCGGGCGGAGGCGCGGGACTACGGCGGCATGGCAGCTTCTCCAGCGAGCGGGCGAAGCTCTGGTTGGGCGGAGCGGATGTGCGGCAGGGGCGAGGGATGCGCGCAGCCGGCGGTTGGCCAGCCCGGCGCTCGCCCCGTCTTGTCGCAGGCGCGGGTTGGGCGTCGAGGCTCCCACCCTATCGCTCTCTCGCCAAGGATAGGGCGCCGGCGAGCTGCTGGTGGCCGGCGGCCATGCGGCACGCGGGCGAACATGCCTGGGCGCGCTAGCGTCGAGGCCGTGTCGGGCAACAAGCTTGACTGGCTTTGGGAGCTCCCCTCTCAAGATTTTTAAACTAAACATTCAAAACTCCTTTAAGCAAACTTGTACAACTCTAGTTGTAGTTCAAACTTTATTAAAAGTGTTTGTTCAGATTTTGAAAAGATTTGGAGATATCTCGAGCCAAAGTTTGCCAAAAACTAAAGTTCTCGGACTTAGGCATTTTAGCCGGGTGAGCGAAAATTCAGGAGTTTAGCTATCTTTGACTCGATTTTTGGGTAGCTTCTGAGTTGAATTAGGCCAAAGCGTTATTGAAGGAGTTTCTCTCTGAATGGAGGACTTCAACTTCTATTAAGGGTTTTTCTTAAGTTTAGTTCAAAAATTTGGAGGAACGCCCTCGCCAAGAGGCGCACTCTGGATGGTTTACAGACTTAGAGTTGGAATGCCCAGAGGGCTAAGTTGACTGTTTTACCCAACTTTGACCAAGATTTTGAGCAGGTTTGGATTTGATTTGGACCTGGGTCAATGTAACAAAGTTGGAACACACTCAAGGCACTACAACTTTTTTTAAGGGCCTGACTTGAGGTTAGATATGAATTTGTGAGATAACAGGTTGCAAAGTTGAAGGAAAACTTGAATTCCAGGACTTAGGTGGTTTATAGGGTTTTTATAATATTCCTGTTTTGACTCCTGTTTTTGACCTTCTCCCACTCCGAATTATTCAAGGTGTCTTTAACAAAAGTTGTTTGAAATTAAAAATTTTACAACTCTTATTTGGGAAAAATTTTAAGTTTGCATATAAAATCTTAAGTTTTATTTTAAACTTCAAAAAGAGCTTCTTAGGGTCAAAATGGACATTTCACCTCTTTTGCTTAGTGACTAACCACTTGTTTAGGCTTAAAAATACTTAATTAAGGTAGAGTTGTTATAAGTACTAGGCAGCCACATTAGAATCTTTGATTTTCTACACTGATTACCCCTATTCAGCTCCAAACTAATGCAGGCCTGTGCTAGAGAACTATCAAAATTCTGTAAGCACCGTCGAGAGCCATGTCGACCTCCTCGCTCCTCAGCAACATCTCTGACACCTCAGTCGGTGTCCTCAGCAACAGCTCTTGGATATCTGGGAACAATGCCTGCGCCTAGCCGGCTCGCGCCCGCGCCACTGCCTGGTTGGGTCCCACCCCCTATGTCGTGCCTGTGCCTAGTCGAACTGTGCGTCCGTGCCGCGTCGCCGCTTGGCCAGGCCGCGCCTCCTGCATCGCGCCGCCGCCGCCACCGCAGCTAGGGTTGGGAGGAGAGAGGTCAAGAGAAATCGAGAGGGGTGGCATCGGGTTGGAGTGGAGGGGATATGAAGGGATAAGGGGTATTTGTGTCTTTTCACTATATTGTAAAGGGATTTTCTTTTTTTAATTGGTTTATTACTAATGGATCTAACAGAGTTAAGAATAGGGGTAAACGGATGCTTCATCTTGAAATAGTAGGGGTAAAATCATAAAATGGAAGAAAACAGGGAAAATCACAATTGAGGTTTAGAATAGGGGTAAGAACGCAATAGTCCCTTGTTAATATAGCTAATACTAATATATGCATGATCTATGCCACCGTGTAAACTATGCATACATGTATGGAGGAAGCAATATGAATAATAATTCATGTATTAAACACATAACTCAAACTAGGGATTTAGCTAAACACATATGGAGGCACGATGCAAAGTGAAAGATAAAAAATATAAAGTAGATGAAAACGTATATAGAGTATGTGCCTATATGAGTACGATGTTATATAATTTTGATTATTAGTTAGCTATAAGTTCTATTTTTTCCTCACTAATTTCTGATACTTGTGCCTATACAAATTATTCCCGCACGGGTTTGATCTCAACTAACTAGAATCAAATAATTATACAATTGAAAATTTTGGACACTGTATAGGATGAAAGAGTTGGTCACTCCTCCTTTTGACTTCAGTCTTTAGTGGGTCGCTTTTAGATTTGTTGCCGCTCCATCTCTATTAAACTTCGAGCCCTCTCTATTAAACTTTGAGGGGGCTCCATTCTTCATTCTTCATGCTAATTGATGTTCGATAAGCCCAGGTGACCCTCAAGAAGCCTATCTAGCTGTTCCTCCGACTCAAAAGCATTTGCAGCTACGGTATGGGTATGTTCTGCATACCAATATATTGAGAAAGAGGATATCCTCTTCTTTGACTACACTAGCTAATGTAGTGGGGTACTTTATCCATTTCGTGGATACCGGTAATATTAGATCTTGACCTCGTTCTTTTTGTTGTTATTTGACTTCTTGAAATGGAATTCCCATCATGGTCAAGAAGCTAGCAAAGGAGATGAGGATGGTCCCGAAAGAACTCCTTTTCTTCTATTCTAAGTTTTGATTGCATGAGTAGTAGTTTTGTGTATAAAGAAATAAGGTAAGACTCTGAAATTTAAGGACTTATTAATTAGCCCGTCATATATAACAAATAATGAGTCCCAATGAGATTTCCAATGGGTTTCATGAAGTTCCATTCCCAGTATGCAAAATATGTAATAAGAAAAATTTGTATATAAGAATATTCTATTTCGATCCATAATTAAATAGTGATGCTTTCTATTTTGTCGTGCCCTGCTTTGGTCTTTAGTTTGATGGTAGTACATGCTAACAATCCGGTCATTCCATTATGTTTCCCATCATAGTCTTCCGTAACACTTCTAGCTTACCCTTTCTTGTTAGATCTATACTTCTCTATTATGATCTTCCTAGTAGTTTATGCTTGTCTTGCATTCTTCTACTTTTGTGGCCCAAACCAGAAGAGTCCTCTCAGGTGTTCCCTACCTCGTGCTGCCTCGAACTTGTAACGACTGCCAGGCCAGTTGCCTTCCCGTAATCTCCCTCTAAGCCTTGAGAGAGAATCCTACTAAAGAAATCATGCCTTAGCAAAAAGAGAAAAAATAATAATAGGGCCATATGCCCCAAGGATTAGAACTTAGAAGACGCAAGCAATAGGCGCATACATATCTGTAACTTTAGAAAGGAATTGTGGAAATCTCAATATATCTGAGTACTAACATGCACATTTATACCAGTTTCTTCTTGCGATCAGAGTTGCACTATGTGACATTCAGTTGTAAGCACGGGTAGTTTTCTTGGTGATCATGTTGTGTTGTTTCATTAGTACCAACAACTTATGGTGGTGCTTTGTGAGGTATTCTAGAGCTAGTTATTGTGTTAAGCTGTTACATGGGTCTGGCTGCTATAATTGTATGCTTTGAAAATTTTCCACTATAGAACTATACAGTTGTCCGTTTTCCACAAAAACTACTCCCTTCGGTTTTTAAAACGCACACGCATATCAAGATTCAAACTTTACAATTTTTTATCAATAATTTAACTATCATTTTTTATTTTATAATATAAACTTTATATGTTTGGATTTGTAATCAAATATACTTAACAATGATCATAAGTTTATAACCGTAAATAATATAATATAAGATAAATGAATGATCAAAGTTCAATTTAGAAGACCGTGCCAAGTCATACCATGTCTTATAAATAAAAAATGGAGGGAGTAGAGCAACTATTTTTCTTACTGTCGGTGTTTTATACCCGGCAACGTACCGAGCGGTATCCCGAGGTAGTAGATTGGTTGGTGGGGGATCGCTAGACCTGGAACTTGATGGTAAAAGTAAGGACACAAGACACATATTTATATAGGTTCGGGCTGCTAGAGTAGCGTAATACCCTACGTCTTATTTAGGGTGTTGTATATTGCGTCCTGCGCTTGTGTATTGTTTGGTGTTGAGGATTTGCTCCTCTATTGTGGTTCTATAAGGTCTTACCCTGCCGATCTAGGGATCCCTGCCCTCCTTTATATACTCCATGGGGCGGGATTACTAGTCGGTTACAAGGTAGGAGTCCTATTAGGATAACAAGGGAATTCTAGTATGAGTTTGCCTTCTTCCTTCCTTGCGAGTACAGGGGATCTATCCCCGACAAGCCCCCGAGCGCTTCATAGTCGAATGTAGCAGTCTTCGAGTATTTTTCAGATCCTTGCCGAGTAGTTTTAGTGCTCCTCGAGTACTTTATCTGGGCTGAATCTTTAAAATTCCTCAAAGCCTCCATGAGGCTATGGTGTGCTCAAGCCCTTGATCGTCTTGATTTTTTAATCTTCATCTTTGGAATGTGATATGGAGGGTGGCGAAAGTTGCACTCCATATTGAGTAGCCTCCGAGTCTTAGGTTGAATCGAAGAATCAGGCTGAGAGTCATGATCGTCTTTAATCTTTCTTGTTTCATCTTGGAAAAATCAACTGTTCAGTGTAGCTTACCAGCCCCCGAACCTTGGAATGATTAAATAATCAATCAAAGGGTCTAGAGAGTAGTTTTGTGATATCACGCAAGTCATCATCTGAGTAGTTTTGCGGCGTCCAGCCCCGAGCTTATGAGCCAGGTGAGCCGTATGAGGCACGTCGAGTAGTTGTTGGCACTTAGCCCCCGAGCTTGAGAGCTAGCGGAGCTAGCGGAGGTATTTCGAGTAGTAATTGATGCTTAGCTTGGGCATGCACACTTGCTGTAATTTGTTGTACTTATTAACCTTCCTTATTTAGCGAGTCTAACTCGGGTTATCGATGGTGGAAGTAAATGATCGATTCGTTAATTGGGCCAGAAGGTATTATGAGGGGCTTTGTTGGATTGTCTGAAAATTATATGGACATTCTTTGTGGAATAAGTTTTAAAGGTTAAACGAACAATCTTTGTGGGATGGTGGGAGTATTTTGGTTTGTCGTTGGATTGTCTAAAAATTATATGGACATTCTTTGTGGAATAAGTTTTAAAGGTTAAACGAACAATCTTTGTGGGATGGTGGGAGTATTTTGGTTTGTTTCTTAATGACACCACTCTTGATAGGTCTATTTGCTCCCCTATCATGGCTTGATGTTAAATTTATTGCAGACGGTTGCTAGCCTCTCTAAACTCAACTTTAACGGGGCATATTTTTCTTGCACCTTCCGTCCTCATACTTACTGTTAATTATTCCCCGATATCCTACTCTCCCCGTGTCCCTGTGCTTGCAATCATCATTAGGCTAGCCGCACGCGTACTCTCTCCATTTTAGATCTGAGATGGAGAATCAAAAATCTTGCAAAGTTATACATTCACACTCATCGATCGAAAAATTTCACAAATTCGGCCATCTGATATCTAGGACGTGTGCACAAAATCAGGTTTGCAAGATCATTTTTTTTCTCCGACACTCGCAGTTTACACTTTCGGGACCGAATCGAAAGCACGTGACGAGAAAACCGGCAGCAAGTAAACCAGCAGCGTCGTTGAGCACCGGACACGGTCAACGCCCAAAGGTACATTGGTCAGGTTGGTCGGTTCGCGTCGGCTTGCCTGGTCCCTACGTTGCCCCCACCGTGCACTGTACAATCTGCCGATGAATTACAGTTACAGTCACCAGCAGCCTCCAGCCTACACAGAACTACATGCAGTTTAGGGGTGCTTGGATTTTTTAGCTAAAGTTTAGTCTATATCACATCACACCTTCGAAGACTAATTAGGAGAACTAAATATGAGTTAATTATAAAACTAATTACATAGATGGAGGCTAATTCGCGAGACGAATCTATTAAGCCTAATTAATTCATGATTAGAACATGTTTACCGTAGTATCACATTGTCAAATCATGGACTAATTAGGTTTTGTAATTAGTCTATATTTAATACTCCTAATTAGTATCTAAGCATTCGATATGACAGAACCAAACTTTAGCCCTGGGAACTAAACGCGGCCTTAGAGCAACTCCAAGAGTTTCCTAAAAAATTCTTCCTTAAAATTATGTATTGGGGCTCTTCCAAAATATCTTTTCCCAAAAAACATATCACTCCACAGCAGATCACTCATAACTAGCCCCAATATATTCATCCCGATGGTGGACCCTGCTTGTCAACCTCCCATCTTATCTTTTTTCCTCTCGTAACTACTTTCTCTCGTTCCTTCCTTGCCGATAGCCGCAGGCCCACCGCCGCTCGTCCTGGCCCGAGGCCCCGAGCACGAGCGCCGCCCACACCCTCCGTCCGTGTCCTCAGCTCCTCGCCAGTGCCGGCCCCCTTGCCGCTCCCCTCCCTCCTCCCCACCCGCGTCTTCACTAGCTTGGCCCCTTCCTGCGGCTCCCTCCTCACAAGCTCCGCCATGGCCGAAGCTCTGGAGCTCGAGCTGCCGACGCTAGGAGCAAGGATTATCGCCGGTGACTTGTGGAATCGGATCCCCTTAACATCGGGAATCCATTTGTGGTGTTGTGGAGTTAGATTGGAGAGCAAAAGGGGATGTCATCGGCCACCAGCCTACCATTTTGCAATATCAGAAGCTTGAGGGAGAAATTGGAAGCATCACAGGATGAACTCCGCCGGCGGCAGCCTTGCTTCGGGGGTGGCCCGCACCATCCCCCGACTCTTCGCTCCCAGCACGAGCTCCGCCGGCAGTGGCCTTGCCCGCGAGCTCCGATGGTGTTCGGGGCCAATTGGGGATGCCGCTCGGGAGGGCTTGGCACCGCCGCTCGGGAAGGCCTTGCACCGCCACTGCCGCTGCTGCTCGGAACGCCACCGCTCGGGACGCTGCCGCTCGGGAAGGCTTGGCGCCGCCACACTGCCGCCGCTCGAGAAAGCCTAGCACCGTTGCTGCCGCCGCCGCTCGAGAAGGTCTGGCACCGCCGCTGCCACCGCTGCTAGGGAAAGGCCTGGCGCGCGCGAAAAAAAAGAGGCGCGAATGGCAGTGGCGGGCACGCGTGGGAGGATTGGGGGAGGAGGAGCGCCGCACAAATTTGCGGGCGGAATAGCTACGGATGCGGTGGATGCAAATTTGCTGGAGGTTTGAGGGATTTGTTGGAGCAATTTTTTTTCCTATTTTTCCTAATTAAGGTTTTAGGGGTAATTTAAAGGAGCTCTTGGAGTTGCTCTTAGTCACCTGTGCATGCTCAACGTACTACTACCAATTAATAGGTGTGTACTTGTAGCCTAGCGGGCAAAACCGCAAAAGGATTTCGTGTTGCTGTTACTGGCTACGCTACGGTTTAGCTCATTTAAAAACAGTAGAGTTTAGCAACGTTGTTGTAATTGCAGCTAGAGTTTTACAACTTTTTTTAAAAAAAAAGTCCAAATGGGAATGAGTAAGTTTCCTAAAGGTGACGCATGAACTGATGAACATGATGTTAACCAACCAACAACGTGAAAGATGCCCAAAATCCAGCGTCACCCTTAGCTCATGTTTTATTTTTCCGTAGCTTTCGTCGCGCGGCGTTCATCACTATCTCTATCATGTGCTAGCTGTGCATGACCGGTTCCGCATTACAACACCTACTTTTACTTGGGTGCAAAGTGAAACTAGGAAACGGTCTTGATGCATTAGCGCGTGATCGATGCTAAAAAGACAATTTGGAAAATGCGGCATGCACATCAAACTTTATTTCCATTCTTCTGCTACAGCTTGCAACGTTCCTCTCAAACTCAAGGCTGATGTAACCTTGCAGCTGGTAGCTAAAGGATCGCAGGCTCCCGACCTACATTCTGAATTACCCTCACGTAACTCCATCTGTTCAAAACTATATGTTATTTTGATTTTACCCTAAGTCAAACTTTTCAAGCTTTGATCAAATCTATAAAAAAATGTACAAATATCTGTTGACGCTTTTTCTGATCAACACATGAGTGTGCTAGCTCGCGCGTGTGTTAAGCAATCACCTTGTCGGCACCTCTGCACCAGGCCGATCAGACCAGTAAGGTAGGCCGGTCAGACCGGTCCTTGCAGGGACGTCGCAAAAATCTAAGAACGCCACCTCAGGAGGGACGCCGTCGGAGATGGCGCACTTAGCGTTGCTCTGAGATCGGTCAGGCCACTCAGAGCCTCCTCAAACGTCATCGAGACGAAGGAGGAAAGCAAGGGGTTGGAAAAGCTAGGGTTTGAGATAAAAGGGTAAAAAGATTTGTTTGTCGATTGGGTGTTAGCCCTCAATCGGCCAGAGCCTTCTATATTTATAGGGTGGGAGGTCTTTTCCTGTAAGAAAATCCTGTTTCAACTCCAATTCAACCAGGACTCCTAATTTCGCCTCGGACTCGGGCTGACCGGTCTGACCGATCGGGGCAACCGGTCAAACTGGTTGGCTTGCGCCAGACCAGCTACAGCGACCAGACCGGTCAGACCGCTCAGAGAGATCGGTCTAACCGGCTGGTTCAGCCTTGTCAGCATTGCTGCCACTTTTGGGCGTCAACACATGCCCCCCCTGTTTCTTGGTAAAGCTTGCGTACCAAGAAATAATTCTAAGGGCAATGAATCTCATCGGCTTTTTGTTCTAAGGGCGATATCTCAACACACCAGCCATATTGCTTTTAAGCGTCTTGCCAAACACTTGGATGATATTTCTTCAAGCATCTTTCGTTTAGAGCTCTAGGTAGCTGAAATCCATTTAAAGTCTCCATCATATAGGAATTACCACGGAGCACACTCGTAATCCTGTATGGCCCTTCCCAACTCGGAGACCACTTTCCAAATTCATTGCTCTTGGCTCCTGTAGGTATAATTGTTTTCCAAACCAAATCTCCTGCCTGGAACGCTTCGGCCTTAACCTTCTTGTTGTATGCTTTAGCCACTCGAATTTTATCCCTTTCAATTTTAACCAAAGCCTCCAATCGCTTGTCGGTCACTTCATCAATGCTATCCATCATCAAAGCATAATAAGTATCGAAATCAAGATCATTTTACTTAGCCAACCTATATGCACCCAGATTCACCTTGACGGGCAAAACGGCTTCTTGACCATAAACAAGCTCAAAAGGAGTAACTTTAGTTGCGCCATGTCTAGAAACACGATGAGCCCACAAGCTTCAGATAATACCTCATGCCATCTTTTAGGATTATCTTCTATCTTCTTCTTAATGAGCTTCATCAAGATTTTGTTGCTAGACTCAGCTTGACCATTAGCTTCAGCATAATAAGAAGATGAATTGAGCAATTTGATGCCATATGATTTCACAAACCCACGCACCTCTTTTGATGAAGTCCCCTGATCCATAGTTACGGTTTGTGGAATACCAAATCTGTGTATAATATGCTCTCTGATAAACTCAATCACCTCTGGATGTGTCGTATTTTTAAGAGGAATTGTTTCAGTCCACTTGGTTAAATAGTTAGTAGCCACAATCACAAAACAATATCCCTTCGATGAAGAAGGATGAATCTTGCTAACAAAATTCAATTCCCATCCTCTAAACGGCTATGGCTTTATAATTGAATGCATCGATGAAGCGGGTACCAGCTGAACATCCCCAAATTTCTGACATCCTTCGCAACCTTTGTAGTAATGAAAACAATCTGCTATCATATTAGGCCAATAAAAGCAAGCTCGCTTAAGGAGCCACTTCATCACACGAGCCGATTGATGTGTACCACAAACTCCTTCATGCACCTCTACCATAGCCAATCTGGCCTGATCAGAATCCAAGCATTTTCAAAACAATCCGTCAATCGTCCGACGATACAACTCACCTTCTACCAAAGTGAACTTGAGCGCCCACCGTCGGGCTTTTCTATCAACTGAACACTTAGGATCCCGCAAATAATTAATTAGAGGTGCTCTCCAGTCATCCACTTCATCTTTAACAAGTTTTTGACGGTCCACGACTAAAGTGGAGTTTTCTCCAGACAGACCGGCTGACTGGGCGGTCAGACCGGTTGGGCCGGTCAAACCGGTTTCGGAGGCTGGTTGGACCGGTTCCTCCAGGACATAACACTCAGCCTCGTAAAGTGTCGGCTTTCTCTTGTGAAAGTTCCTTTTCTAGATGTTATAGCCAGACGCTTGTTGTGCTAGAGCATTAGCCCCTGGATTCTCTTCCCTTAGTACATGATAAATGGCATAATGTCTAAGCCTTTATCAAGATAGGCATTTAAAAACCCATCCAAGCATTGGCATACCTTATACACTTGCTGCACCACCAGCAAGGAATCACCATAAACTTCAACATGCTTCACCCCCATCTCTTGCAAAATTTCCAAACCAAATAGCAAGACTTCGTATTCAGTTTGATTATTGGTACACCTGTGATCTAATCGGCTAAGAAACTCAAAAACAGCCTCGTTGGATGAAATAAGCATCACACCAACATTGCAGCCACTTTTGCAAACCGATCCATCAAAGTGCAACTTCCAAGGGGTAAAAGTGACATAACCGACATCTAAATCAAGTTGCTCATTAATTCTATGCTCAACGATAAAATCAGCTACAACTTGACCCTTCATTGATTTCAACGGTTCACAAATCAGATCATTTTCAATGAGAGCATATGGCCATTTGCCGATTCTACCACTCAAAATAGGTTTTTGCAACATGTATTTAATTATTCGATTTGACAAGCTACTATGCAAGTATTTGATAATAAATAATACCGCAACTTGGTACAAGCACGATACAACGATAAACACAACTTTTCGATAAAAGTGTACCTCATCACGGCAGCCAATAACCTTCTACTCACATAGGTAACAACGTGCTCCTTCCCTTTGGTTTCTTGAGTTAAAACAGCCCCAATGACACCCTCTTTGGCAGCTATATATAATTTAAAAGGAATACCATGCTTTGGAGCCTGAAGAATGGGCGGTGAAGATAAATAATTCTTAATTTCCTCAAATGCTTCTTACTGTTTTGCCCCCTAAGTAAAATCAGCTTCATTCTTCAACCAAAGTAAAGGAGTAAACACATTCACCTTCCCGGACAAGTTGCGAATAAATCTCCTTAAATAATTCACCTTGCCCAAGAACTTCTGCAACTCCTTTTTGTAGGTAGGAGCTTGTAGTTTTCTAATAGATTCAATCTTTTTAGGATCAATCTCAACACCTTTCTCATGCACTACAAAGTCCAAGAACATTCCAGCCGATACACCAAAAGCGCATTTGAGTGGATTCATCTTCAGACCATACCGACACATCCTCTCCAATGCAAGTCTCAAATCAGCCAAATTGTGTTCTGGCCCGGTCGATTTTACAACGATGTCATCGATATATACTTCCAGTACTACTCCAAGCATATCATGAAAAATCAAATTCATAGCCCTTTAATAAGTAGCACCAACATTCTTCAAACCAAATGTCATAACAACCCACTCAAACAAACCGACAAATCCTGGACACACAAAGGCCGTTTTGGATATATCTTCTTCGACCGTAAAGATTTGATTGTATCCAGCGTTGCCATCAAGAAAGCTAATCATTCTATGACCAGATGCAGCATTAATGAGTACATCAGCTATAGGCATAGGATATTCATCTTTAGGTGAAGCTCTATTAAGATCTCTAAAATCAATGCATACTCGAAGCTTGCCCGTACCTTTCTTCTCAACAGACACGATATTAGAAACCCAATCAGCATATCGATAAGGCCTAATAAACTTAGCATCAAGCAACCGATTGATTTCTTCTTTCACTCGGTCATAAATAATAGGGTTAAAACACCTGGCAGGTTGTTTATGAGGCCTGAAACCAGGTTTGATAGGCAGCCGATGCTCAACTAGCTCGCGGCTTAAACCAGGCAATTCAGTATAATTCCACGCAAAAGAGTCAACATACTCTTTTAATAATTTTATTAAATCGGCCTTAAAAGTAGGCTCAAGATTTTTCTTTACAAACGTCGGTCTTGGTACAGTACCATCACCAATATCCAGTTCTTCTAAAGGATCAGCCGACGTAAAACCCTGTCCTAATTTACTTACATCATCAAGGTCCTCAATGGCCTCACACATATCATTCTTTTGCGCCCGATAGTGTTCTAGCATCTGCTGCAACCATTCTAGATTTACATCAATTACATTATATGCGATAGGCTAGCCGGTCATCAATCGGCTTTAATACAGCAGCAACAAAGCCATCCTTTGTGCAACTAATGTACTCACAATCAGAAAGATCTATGCTAGATAAGTACTTAACATTGTCGTGAGCCCTTAAGTGCAAGATCGGCTAAATCACTATCCAAAAGTGACAAGTTAAAGCATCGGTTTCTAGTTTCTTTGAACTGTCTTATATAATCAAAGACAGATTCTTCCTTGCCTTGCCTAACCGATGTTAAATCTGTAAGTTTTAATTGGAAGTTCCCGGTATAAAAATGATCATGAAATTTCTACTCTAATTGTTCCCACGAATCGATAGAGCCGGGAGCTAAGGATGAATACCAAGCAAAAGTGGTTCCAGTTAATGACAAAGAGAATAAGCGAACACGCAAAGTATTATAATAACCTGCTTCACCTAGTTGAGCCAGATATTGACTAATATACTCCCAAATAGTCCGGTTATCTTCGCCACTGAATTTAACAAAATTGGGCATGCACCAACCGACAGGGTATGGAACATAGTCAAAATCAGCTTGGTACGGCTTTTGATATAATTTGGAACTTCCAGTATCTATGCCGTATTTACTCTGCATCAAAGCCAACACCTCCTCTTTGAATTTTTCTAATTTCGCGAAGGGCAGGCAACTCTGAGTGCTCTTGGGCCAATGGGTTCATGGTACTTGCATGGGGTGGGTTGCCGTTCTGAATGCGGTGTAAATCATAAAACACGTCATTTGAAACCCCTCTAGATGCAACAACGTTGTTGGGGATTGGAGGCGACGTGTATGCTATCGTGCTAAACAAGGATGGGTTAATCCCAAGCTCACCAACATGGTCAGAAGCGACCGAGCTGGGCACAACAGCGATTGGCACTAGCATTTCAGGGATGACGGTCAACTGGCCGGCCTGAAAGGCCTGACCGGTCTGACCGGTCACCTGGACTGGTCTGATCTAACCGCTCTAGCCGTGCTCGGCTGTTGCGGCTGGGTCCGAGGTGGTGTTTGCCCCGAATAGAAGCTCAACAACATGCCCTATGCAGGGTTTTCAAGGATGGCTCCCATATTTGCCGATGAACTAGTTTGTGCGGCCCTACAAGAGTCAACTTGCGAAAAATCATTTTTATTATAAGAAACAGATTTATTCCCTACAAGTTGATCTATCCAAGCCATTAATGTATTGGTGATCCTATTTTGATCAGCAAGACTTTTACGGAGCTCATTATTAACAGCGGCTTGGTTGCAGGGGAGATTACTTACATTGCGTACTTCTTCGACCATGCTATCTTTCATCTTGATTGCGGGCAACTCGAAGTCGTGCATTCTTGTCATCTTTCCCTTACAATCATTCTTGATGCCTATGAGATACTGCATCTTGACGTATTCCTGGAGCATCACAAGATTTCGCTACTCCTCCTCACTGAAATCCTCCATGGAAGTCGTGATGATGTTGTCCTTGTCGAGGTCCGTCGTAGATCCTATCTTGCTAGGGTTTTCCGGAACGGATATAAAACCAGATCTTTCCCCAACAGGGTTGCCAAAATATGTTGACGCTATTTCTAGTCAACACACAAGTGCGCTAGCTCGCACGTGCGTTAAGCAATCACCTCGTTGGCGCTATAGATGGCAACGGGTACAAATTACCCGCGTGCCCGCGGGAAAAAACCCGTTAGGGCGAGAATACGGGTGTCATTTTGTACCCACGGGCACAGGTGCGGGTTTGAGTTTGTGCCCGCGGGTAAAAAATTAGCAGATATAAAAATACCTTACACGTGCCCGCAAACCCGCAAACCCGCCTGACATGTAGGCCTTGTGTACAAGTATATAAAGGAATCTCTAGGGTTATCTGCTCCTTATCCTCCCGCACAGGTGCTCCCACACCTCGCGCCGCTTGGGCTCCCACACTCACCCTCGCGCCTAGGCGGCTGCCACCTCCCTGCCGCCAGTTCCCCGCCGGCTGCCACCACTGCTCCGCCAGCCCTCGCTTCCCCCGCCGCAACCTCCCATCCACCTCTCTGCCCATCCACCTACCTACCGCCGCGGCTCCACCCCCTCTGCCGCGGCACCACCCCCTTCGCCGCCACGGATTCGCCACCATGGGCAAGGTCGTCAAGGTCAAGACCTCCTACAGCTCTCCGACGCCGCCAAGAAGGACTCCCCCAAGGCCAAGCCGCGGTGCCACCCCCTCCGCTGCCATCCGCCGATGGCCGACCCCTCTTCCGCCCCCCGTCGCCGCGGGCACTATCGGGCATACATCCCAGGCCCACGAGTAGGCCCTGTGCGGCCCACTAAGGGGCGTACTCGGACGTAATCAAGGCTCAGGGGCTACGCGGCAAAGGAACGTAGCCCACTCGGACTCCCAAAGACTAGTCAACATACATATGGAAACTACTCTGTCTACACCGAGTGGAACTCTATAACCGTATCCGACTAGGATTCTAGCCTGTAACCCTGCTCCCCCGATCATATAAGGGCAGGCAGGGACCCCCTCAAAGATAACTCATCTAAGTTCAATACAATCAACACACAGGACGTAGGGTATTACGCGATCTAGCGGCCCGAACCTGTCTAAATCATGTTCCTTGCGTCACCATCGACTCCTTGATTCTCGACGACACCCACCGCACAAAAGACCACCTAAGGTACCCCCAAGGTGGGTTGCCGGTCTAAAACACCGATAGCTGGCGCGCAGGGTAGGGGCGGTCGCCGAGTTTCTCCACGCGAGTTCGATGGCATCTGTCATTATCGAGCCTGTTTTCACCTTCGAGGCAGGCACAACTTTTGTTTTCGGATCTTGGCTCTGCATCATCGATGGCGTTGGATCGTTTCAGCGTTAGATCATCAGCATCCAGGAGAAGAAACCACTCGATGGAAGCTTTCCTCAGCAAAAAACGGGGGATTTTGTCAAGAAAAGCCAAATTTTCAAAGTCAGCGACACCGAGTTTGACTACACTTCGAACTCGACCTTAGCTCGGATTAGTCGACACAAGCCGAAGCCCCAATCACTTCACAAGTCGACTTCAACTCAAAAATGATCCCCATACGGACTTCGCAATACAGTCGAAGTCTACCAAGGTCTCCTCACTCGAACTCAACTGGAACACGGGGAAGACAACGACTGCGACTCCGACTCGAACTACGTCCAAGAAATTCCATTATCAGGGCCAGCTCAAGGTTTGGTAGTACCTTCAACGCCGCAGGGCAGATTCGTTCACTAGCCAGGTTCGAGGCCATCTCTCCTTACCCGCGACTACGAGTCGTGCCTTGTCGCTCACATAGCCAACCTCCCATACCAAGAAGGCGTTCCGCTCACTTCAAGCCGCGAGGAGAGCACTACAGAAATCGCAACATCAAGCTCCGAAAGCTACTACCCAGACAGAGAAATCTTTGTCATCACTCAAAATAATAACGTGGGCACTAGCCAACAGAGAACCCCTCAATGGTTAGTGCAACTCGATAACATTTCAGAGGATGAGTCATCGGCTAACGCTCCTGTAACACCCGCCATTTTTAGTCATCACAGTGACTTTGAAGAATCGAAAGCAATTCGAGAAGAAAAGAAAAAGGAATTGACCGAAAATCAAATTCGGGTCAAATTCGGCCGAAATTTGAATTTTGAATTTGAAATTCAGAAAAATTCGGCGAAAATATAGAGTGGAAGTATAAAGATGATTAGAACTTAAGGGTCAAAAATTTGGAGTAATATTTGATCCTAAACGCTCAAAAGGAATCAGAGAAGGAAATGAAAAGCAACGTTTACTATTCACCGTCCGAAAACAAGAAATCAGAAAAACAGCTCAGAGTCCATTTTGGAAATTGAGTTCTGACAAATTTCTCAAATAAGTAAATCAGGACAACTATACCATGTTGAAGTATGAGCTTTGGACTCCAAAGTTTGGGTGTTGTTGATCAGGACTAGCAAAGAGAACTATTTCAAATGGAAGCCTAAAGTTGGCACTTTGTCACAATCGGCAGCTTCGCTGAATTTTTGGTTAAGTCTGGAAAACATATTCAGTACATGACTTTAGAACCAATTTATGGAGAGATTTCCTTAAAAGTGAGCAGATGTTTTTGGACATTAGTGTAATATGGACTATGTAGAAGGTAAATGAATAGTTGTTGTCCAGAGAAAGTGGAAGGTTTGAATTCAAATTGGAGCCAAAAGTCAGCAATTGAGCGGATTTCGAGCTCCTTGCCGAATTAAGTCTAAGTCTGGAAAACATGACGAGTATCTATGTTTGAAACCAAATTCTGCCCAATTTCTCAAGTAAGTGAGAAAAGGCAACTAGACAGAGGTGAAGTATGATCCTTGGACATGTTTAATAAGGTGTTGTTGCTCAGAGATATCAAAAGAATCAAATTTAAATCAAAGCTCAAAGTCAGCACTCTAGTTATTTCGGCCAACTCTCGAAGCTGCATAA
This sequence comes from Setaria italica, assembly GCF_000263155.2. Lineage (NCBI taxonomy): Eukaryota > Viridiplantae > Streptophyta > Magnoliopsida > Poales > Poaceae > Setaria > Setaria italica. The sequence goes on along the minus strand of NC_028451.1, from coordinate 33,086,912 downwards.
AATCTAAGTCTGAAAACAGTGTTAACTAGCGATGTTTGGAGCGAATTTCAGAAAAATCCAGTGCAAAGGTTATATAGTTTCTGGTGCAAAATGGAATCCTTATTAGTTGTATAACACAAATAGGGAGTAGTTGTCCTATATGGAATACAATTTGACTACTGAAATTTGTGCTAAAGAAGGGTAAATAACCACATTTGCAGACTGTCGAAACTAAATCGACAAGGTTCAGTTACAGGAGGTTCAGGCCGAACTTGGAGCTCCAAAAACTCGGTGTTAGGGTGCTCATCTCGAGTAAAGGCCCATCTATCAATTGAAGTTCTTCGATTACTCTACAAGATTGATTAAAGGATGTTCGAGCGATTGGGTTCAGATTTGCCGATTTTTGAGACTTAAACCTGTAGATTTGGAAGAGATAAAAAAAAAAGCAGAACAGCATAACAGAGGCGACAGAAGAGCCGTGCCGCCGCCGGCATTTCGAAGCGCCGGCCAGCACACGGCCACGTCCGCGCTCACGCAACCGTTCAAGCTGTTGAGGTGGCACGCATGCACGATGGAAGATCATGACGTTGCTTCCCGCGCTTATCCGTCAACCGCCGCTCTACATCACCAGGAAACCGGCTTGCGCAAATCAGTGCCGCCGCCGGCCAGTTCACCAACGTCGCCACCTCTTCTCGCAATTCCACCGCCCAAGGGTCCGCCCAACATCTCGCCGACACACCACACCCCACCTCATCTCAGCTCCCTGCCGTCGAAGCTCCGAATCGCCGCCATACCGATCCGCCGGCCGCCGTCACCCAATTCCCCAAGGTGAGCTCCTGAACCGAATGTTCTTCTCAATTAACGGGCTTAGGGGCGTCCTGCGAAGGTGTGGGAGCTGTTGGGGGAGTCTAGAGAGCTGCTTGCGCCGCCTACGTGCGCCGCCATGGCCGCCAGCCGGTCAAGCCGCCGCTGCCGTGGAGGGGCCACCTCCGGCCACCTCCCGGAGCGCCGCCGCCGCCCACGGGTGTGTCGCGGCCTGGGGGTTCCTCCCCGGCCCGACCCCGTCGCCGGCGAGCCGCCGGCCGGCGAGTCCCCGTCGGTCCCGCACGCCCCTGTTAGGCGCAGGGAGGAAGAAGATGCGCCAGGGAGTTGTAAGAAGAAAGGGGGGGAAAGAAAGCAGGCCAGCCGTGCGACATGGGCCGAGGGAAGACGCAGCCCAGCTGGCCCGCGCGGCGTTTTAAGAGAAAGAAGAGCAGGCCAGCCGCCGTTTTGGGCCGAGAGAGAGACGACGGCCCAGCTGACCTGCACAAGTAAAAGAAGAAAAGGGGAAGGCCGGTGGGCCGTTTGCTGGTTTGGAAAGGAAATGGGCCATGAGGCCCAGGCGGGAGTAGAAGAAAAAGAAAAGAGGGCCAGCGCCGTCTTGGGCCAAGAGGAGGCGACAGCCCAGTTAGCCCGCGCGGCCTAAAAGAAGAAGGGAGAGCTAGTGGGCCGTCTGTTGGTTTAAAAGGAAAGTGAGTTGTGCGGCCCGGGTGGAATAGAAAAGGGAAAGGGGGCCGGTGAGTAAAAGAACGGCCATGGGCCGGATCCGCAGGCCGGTCGAGTGGAAAAAGAAAAGGAGAATGTGGGCCGGCCGAAGATTGAGAAAAAGGAGAGGAGGAGGAGCCGGCCCAAAAAGGAGATGCCGCAAGGAGGCCCACGCATGGAAGGTTAAGTTGACGGGCCACTTTTCGGCCCAAGGGGAGATTTCGGCCGTGGGCCCCACTTGTCAAGAAAGAAAAGAAGGAGAATAGGAAACCAGATGGGCCATAGGTGGAAGTGATAGTGGGTAGAAGCAAGTCGGGTGAGAAAAGTTTTGGGCCGGGGGTTTTATTTAAACTTTAGGTTTTCTTTTATTAGATAAATAGATTAAATAGGGTTTTCACCATTTAAATTCCAGGAAATTCTAGAAGTGTCCAAAATTAGTGAAACCAATTTTATTAGGATTGTTTTATTTTCCTTTATGCATTAAAATTCCTAAACCCTAGGAAAAATAATAAAAAAATTTAGGTATTTATTTAATGCCTTTTTGTGTAAAGGTATTTAAATAAATGCTTAAACTTTATTAAATGTATAAAACTTGAAAAATGCTTTATTATTCACAAATAATTATTAATTCATAGGAATTAAGTTTTGAGATTAGAAAATAATTATAATGCTTTTAAAAATAAAAGAAAAAGTCTAAGGTAGGATTAGTAAAGGAAATAAAAATTGGTGGGCTAATCTTTAGGGTTTTTGTGTGTTGGCTTGCAACTTTATCATGATAAATTGTATAGTCCTTGTTGGCTTGCAACTTTATCATGAAGGAAAGTTGTATAGTCTTGTATTCAAAAGTTTGCATCTCTAACTCTTGCATATGCTGAATCGTAGACGTCACAACTCCTGGAGTGGGAATTCATGGAATTCAACTGGAGATGGACAGCGTTCGCGAAGTGTGGAGTGCCTCTTTCAATAAACAAGTTTTTCGAAGAACTAACCTTGTTGATCCCAGGCAAGCCCCGGTGCATTTATACCTATCTATTTTGGAGTTATTATTTCATGTGTCCAATTATCAGTTATTTGATATATGTATGCACTAAGTCTAGGAGTTGAATGAAACCTATTCTTGTGTATGATCATGCCTTGATTTAAGGACATCTTTGCCACTTGTTCAAATCCTAGAAACTACCAAGTCTAGAATTGCTTACTTGCTTACGTAATTGGTTTACCAACCTTAAGGAAAACTCTTAAGTCATACATGTTGCTTATGAAGGACAGTTTGGAGTATGGAAAGAGACAGAAGCTAGAGATATAGTTCTGTCTGTTAGATTAATCTGGTTAAGGACCGATTCGTGTCTTAACCATTGATCAAGTGATAACATCTGATCACTTACTGGGTATGGGACCAGTAAAGCCCAGTAGATTAGTAAATTCTATGATCAGGAATGCTTCGTACCCGCATTTGACGTGCTGGAGATTGGCAGGGGTGTAGCCTGAAACTCACATGGAGATCAGGCCAGACGTGGGGTCCCATGTGGGGGTGCATCCCTGGGTCCGGGTAGTTGTATTCCTAATCATTGACTTTGCTAATCGAGAGGTTGTGAGATACGACCGGAACAGTCGTATATTGCTGGTGATCGGGGTACTCTCCTGCAGGATGTAATTAGATCCGGATCGCCGCAATTCTCGGTTATGAATGCACTTGATCGCTGTTAAGCTTCGTAGTATAAACTCATGTGATATAAAATCTCCTGTTGCCAAGTACTGTATGACTTAACAGCTATGATTGTTTTACTTCTGTTATCATCTAGAATGGTTAGGTAATGACTTAACTCAAATAAAAGATAAAACTAAGGCCTCACTTATAGTAAGCTTTTTCGGCAAAATTGTGTCAACCAAGCACACCCAAAGGCTGACATGCATTCCGAAGAAAAACTATTATATTGGTTAGTCGGGTAAGACTTGCTGAGTACTTCGTACTCAGGGGATCCCTTGTTGTTGTTTTCAGAAAGCCAGCAGGGACCCACCGAAGAGGAAGCCCCGAAGACCTAGGGTATCTTATGAGTCTCATGATACTCTAGAATAAAACTTAAATGTTTATTTTTTTAAATTCTTAAGAACCACGCTGACCTGCATGATTAAGTTGTTTCAAACTATGGTTGTAATATATCGTACCTTTGTTATGTCTTTAAAAATGTAATATTTGTTGATGTTATCCCATCGCGGATTTTATCCTGATGTATGGCTATGAGACACATCGTGGATCCTTCGAGGAGTCCTAGGGACACTCGACGGACTACCGGACTTATGCTGTTTTAGGTGCGTTTCGGATAATTGCTGTTTCGACAGCGATTAGGCGCACTTAAACCAGCTTAAGTTGGGCGGTTCCGCCACAGCTCCGCAGGACGAAACTTCCGATCAAAGAAACCAAAGAAGGATACGAAACATTACTCGGGCTGAACATCGACAATTGCTAGCCACAAACATTCCCATCACAAACCTTGAAAGAGCATTTGACGCAGTACAAGCTCAAGAGCACAACACCCCACACGTAGCAATTGCCTCAATCAACCTTATATCAACTCTCATACCTCAAGGCAGAGACAACGAAATAACAGCTCAACTTGCGCAGCGAGGCAACGGACTAATTGCACAACTCGCACAATAAGCTTACAAGCTACTCGATAAAGAATCACCAATCCCATCTGTTCCTCGCAACTCGGCCCATCGAGAGGGCAATAGGGGTGCCGCAGTCAACAATAGCTTCCACGAAGCACAAAGAAACAACAACGAAGTAGTCAACCAACCAAGACAACATAGCCAAGGACTGAACAAACGCGAAGCCCCAGTATGACATAAGGACGTTGGAGAGGCCAGCTGCACTAATTCTGCAAAAAGTCCTCGCCATATCAGGAAAAATCATGAAGTATCAAATTTCAGCGATCTACGGGAAATAATCAGTAGTCGCCGCGAACATGAAGTCGATAACTACAACCATTTTCCCACCTTCACAACACGAGTAATGAGAACAAGACTACCCGAAAAATTCAACCCAACAGGAATCACCAAGTATGATAGCAAGCAAGACCCAATTCAACGGCTCCGATCTACTCGTCGGCAGTCCAAGCAGCTGAAGGCAATAATGACACAAAAGTCATCCATTTTCCCATATGCATGGAACCCCCGCCCCTAACATGGCTTGAATCACTCAAACCTAGAACAATTGACTCTTGGGAAGATCTGACAAAAGCCTTCACCAACAACTACGCGGGCTCCATGACTAGACCAGGCAACAAGATCGACCTAAGTGAAGTAAAACAAAAGGAAGGCGAAACACTACGCGACTACCTACGGCGATTCTTCGAAAAAAAAGGCCACTATAGTCGACATTTCAGAAATAGACGTTATCGAGTGCTTTCAAAATGGCCTCTATGATCATCGAACATACCAGGACTTTGGCAGACGACGACCAGTCATCGTCAAAGACCTCAAAATCATGGTGCAACAATGGGCAGATGAAGAAGATAAAGAATGCGAGCGATTCGGCTTCCATCGCAACCGTGGGTGCGAGAATAACAGTCACGAGTAGGACAGGAACCGAAACAACGATACTCAAAATAACTATTCGAGTAACCAAAATTGCAAACGCAAACCTGACAACACTGTTGCTTCCATGACCAACTCAGGAAAGAAGGGATCCTGCAAACACGACGACGGACCAAGCTTCACCGAACTACCCAAAAAACAATGCCCATGGTACCCAAATAGCAAACACTCAGCAATAGACTGCTACAGCATGCGCCAAGTAATGCAAGTTTTACCCGCACCACCACCTCCCGAAGAGTACAACCAGAAAAAGGATAAGGGCAAAAATAAAGTCCATAAGGATGAAGGAGGAGAAGGAGACTTCCAGACCGCCTCCAAAACAGTCAACGTAATTTTTGGCGGAATCCCAGGTTCCGCATCCAAGTGATCCAGCAAATTGGTAATCAGAGAGATTATGGCCATCGAACCAACAGATCCAACACCGCTAAAATGGTATGAGGTACCCATTACCTTCAGCAGAAGGGACCAATGGGCAAACTTCTCAGAACCAGGCCGATTTCCCCTAGTACTCAACCCTGTTGTTGCAGGATCAAGACTAAGAAAAGTACTCATCGATGGCGGAAGCGGACTCAACGTCGTTTTCGCCAAAACACTAAGAAAGATGTGTTTTGACATCACAGACATGCTCACTCCAACAGACTCCCCCTTTTACGGGATTGTACCAGGAAACGCAGCCATACCGCTAGGACAAGTCGTCCTACCAGTAACTTTCGGCACCAAGGAAAATTACCGAACCGAGTACATCAGATTTGAAGTCGCCGACTTCGAGACCTCTTACCATGCCATACTCGGGGAACCAGCTCTGGCTAAATTCATGGCTATACCACATTACGTCTACTTGGTACTCAAGATGCCAGGACCCAAGGGAGAATTAACACTACGAGGAGACCTAAGGTGATCTTAAGAATGCGATATCGAAGCCATGGAAATTGCAGCAACTTCTCAAGGACCCAGCCCCATGCAACAAGTTTTTTCAGCTTCAAAGAAACTTCATCCAACAGAACTTGAAATCCCAGAAAACAAGTTGGGTCCAGCAAAAGTAAAGCCAACAAATGAGACAGGCTTCAAAACAGTTGATCCCCAAACTGGCGACCCTTCTAAGACAGCTCTGATTGGGACAGGGCTAGATCCTAAATAGGAAACCACGCTCATCCTTTTTTCTTTGGGCTAACCACGATATCTTCGCCTAAAAGTCAGCCGACATGCCTGGTGTGCCCAACGAACTGATTGAGCATTATCTAAATGTTAATCCCAGAGCTACCCCAAAACGACAGCGCCTCCAGAGGTTCACCCAAGACGGACGAGAAGCAATCAAAAAAGAGCTAGCCAAACTACTCATAGCAGGGTTCATCAAAGAAGTTTTTCACCCTAATTGGCAAGCCAACCCGGTACTCGTTCGCAAGAAAAACAACGAATGGAGAATGTGCGTCGATTACATGGATCTCAACAAACATTGTCCAAAGGACCCTTTTGGACTACCCAGGATCGACCAGGTAGTCGACTCTACTGCCGGGTGCGATTTACTATGCTTTCTCGACTGTTACTCAGGTTACCACCAGATAAGCTTCAAAGAAGAAAATCAAGCCAAAACAGCCTTCATCATTCCATTTGGGGCTTTTTGCTACAAAACAATATCATTTGGATTAAAAAATGCTGGCGCAACATACCAGCGCGCTATACAGATGTGCTTCGAGAAACAATTGCACCGCAACATAGAAGCTTACGTGGACGACGTATTCATCAAAACAAGAAACCAGGAGAACCTCATCATCGATTTGGAGGAAACCTTCTCAAGCCTGCGAGCTTTTCACTGGAAACTTAACCCTACCAAATGCGTTTTTGGTGTTCCTTCCAGCAAACTACTCGGGTTCATCATTAGCCATCGCAGCATTGAGGCCAACCCAGAGAAAATATCTGCCATCACAAATATGCAACCACCAGCTAGCATCAACGATGTACAGAAACTCACGGGCTGCATGGCAGCCCTTAATCGATTCATCTCGAGACTTGGAGAACGAGGACTACCTTTCTTCAAGCTTCTAAAACGACAGGACAAGTTTAAATGGACAGAAGAGGTAGACAAAGCATTGACACAACTCAAAGACTTTCTGTCAAAACCACCAGTCCTCACCGCTCCATCCCCAAACAAGGACTTGCTCCTATACATAGCGGCTACTACTCACGTCATCAGCACCGCAGTAGTAGTCGAATGGTCTGAACCAGGCCATGTTTATAAAGTTCAGAGACCCATTTACTTTGTTAGCGAAGTGCTCTCAAACTCCAAAACTCAGTACCCGCCAATACAAAAGCTGCTCTACGCAATTCTGCTCACCTCACGGAAGCTGCGACATTATTTTCAAGAACACAGCATTTCAGCCATCACCGACTTCCCACTCGGCGAAATCCTTCACAACAGAGATGCCACGGGTAGAATTTCCAAATGGGCAGTAGAGCTCGGAGCTCTATCTTTAGACTTTAAACCAAGAACAGCTATCAAATCTCAGGCTTTGGTCGACTTCATGGCTGAATGGACAGAAAACCAAGTACCAACACCTGTCAAGAGGCCGGAGCACTAGGTTATGTACTTCGACGGTTAACTCAAGCTCAAAGGAGCCGGTGCAAGAGTACTCTTAATTTCTCCAAAAGGAGACCAACTCAAATACGTACTCCAAATCTTTTGGAAGTCTCAATCAATGAAGCCGAGTACAAAGCACTGCTACACGGTCGTCGTCTCGCAATCTCCCTCGGAATCAAACAACTACTAGTATATGGCAACTCGCTAGTCGTGATTAACCAAGTCAATGACGAATAGGATTGAAACAATGAAAACATGGACGCCTACTACAAAGAAGTCCGTAAACTAGAAAATAAGTTCTCAGGCTTGGAATTTCATCATGTTGTCCGCGACAACAACGTAGCCGCTGACATATTATCAAAAATGGGCTCAACTCGTGCAAAAGTTCTAGTAGGAATTTTTGTACACGAACTACATAAAGTGTCCATACCAGAACAAATCACACCACTAGTGGTCAAGACTATAGAAACTAATCGGGAAATCATGATAATAGAGGTCGACTGGAGGTTACCCTTCATCGACTACATCAAGGACCACAAGTTACCGTCTGACAAAAATTAAGCCGAGCAAATTTCTTGATGAGGAAAAATTACGTTCTAGTTAGAGACAAGCTCTACATAAAAAGTGCATCATCAGGAGTCCTCATGAAATGCGTCACCCGAGAAGATGGCCAAGAAATCTTGGAAGAAACACACAAAGGGATCTGTGGTAACCACGCATCTTCACGAACAATCGTAGGCAAAGAGCGATCCTTTAACTTACGCAACATGGTCCTCAAACGAATCCAGGACACATCAGGGTTGCACAAACTCAACTCGCCATGGGAAGGTCCCTACATCATATCCAAGGTCACAGGACCCGGATCATACAGACTACAAGAACTCACAGGCGAACAAATACCAAATTCCTGGAATATAGAACACCTCTGTCGCTACTACCCATAGCAAACATTGTACTCGGGCCTTTGCCCCAAGTCTCTCAAACAAACATTTATTGTCAGCTACTCGGAGCCTACAGCCCGACTCCGACTACTGATGCTCTACTTGACTATCAAAACCAGTTCAAGCACCGAAGCCTCAGTACGAGTTCCAAAACTTCAAAAGACAAAGCAGTTTTTTACTCAAGATTGCTTCTAACAAGATAAATTTTGAAGTTACACGTGACTACTCATAACGAGAGTAAGGGTACTACAAATGCAATACAGTAACACAGCAAAGACTATAAGCAACTGCCTACTGGCAGTCTGCACATAAGCCTCAAACTTTTGCTATATCACAAGGATACACAAGCCTGGTGACTACTAAAACAACAAAAGTGTAAGCAGCATCAAAAGAAAGGGCCTGCACGCTAGGAAGCTGCGCAAAACGCAGCCAAATCCAGGTCCACCTCTAAAGCAACACCAGGTACTCCTTCACCATCACTACCTCGACAACGGCAACGATGAATCCCGAGCGCAGCATAAAGGACAAGAAGACCAAGACTGCTCCTTTGCTACCTTCAGCGAGCCATCCCACACTGCATGCCATACCTCCACCTCTAATAAGAGAGCCGGATAAACAGGGCCAGCCCTTTGGGGGGCAGGGAGGCGGCTGCCCTGGGCCCCCAAATCCCAGGGGCCCCACCCCAGGTGTAGGCCTGCCCAGGTGTCTGGTACGGGACTGCATGAGGTACTCGAGTGTTTTGGCCTTTGGGCCGGTCGGGCGACGTAATTAGCATACGCTGCACGCAGCAGATCGCACGCAATTAGAGCCTCCTGGTACCGCAGCGCCGCCGCCGCACGCGGCACGCCGCACTACCGCAGCGCTGGCCAGGGACGCCACCGCACGCGTGCTGCGCGCCTGCGCCCGCGCTCCCAGCGCATGCACGCGCGATCCTCGTCGTGACTCGTGCCGTCGTGCGCGTGTTGTTCCTGTTCGACTGCGTCAGCACACAGGTACGCTGCTCAATTACCAATTCCCCAATTCTCCATATCATTAATTATTAATTCACAAGTTATTTAATCTCAACTGATTTATAACTATTGTATATTTATAATAATTTCAGCACTGTGGGAATTGGGATATCATGTCGTCTAGAAAATATGAATCAGGCTGCGAGAAAAGGAAAAAGAAAAGACGTGTGGATGAGTTGATAGAATCACAGAGAGGAGCTATGGATAAATTTTGCAAGAGTTATCATGGCTCTAAGAGTAATACGGGCGCCTCGACAAACCCAGATGAGTTGGCAATAGTTGTTGCGGATGAACCAACTAATGGGAATCAGGAAGAAAATGTTAACATCAACGTCGATGATAACAATGTAAGTGGCTCTCAGACCACAGTAAATGCATCAGGTGCACATGCACAGTTTGCTAATGTTGATGAGGAACCAATTTACACTTCAGATATTTATGATCCAAGAAATTGGGATAATCTTGATAATAAACCAAGAGATATATTAGTCGAGAAAGGGCCTATAAGAGAAGAAAATATCAAATTTCCTCTAGATGCTGCCTCAAGACATTTTTCATATGCTCATTATTCTAAAAAATTAAGCAATGGAGAGGTACATGATAGAAAATGGTTAGTTTATTCAAAGCATGTTGACAAAGTTTTTTGTTTCTGCTGTAAGATCTTCAAGTCTAGCACTAGCAAGAGTCCTAGTTCCTTAGCAGGTGATGGGTTAAGAAATTGGAAGCATATCAGTGAGAAGCTTAAAGAACATGAAAATAGTGTTGAGCATATTAGTAACATGAATAGTTGGAATGAATTAAGAGCTAGACTGCAGAAAAAGGAAACAATTGACAAAGAATTGCAGCAGCAAATCACAAAGGAGAAAGAACGGTTGAGGCAAGTTTTGTTAAGAATAATAGCCATTGTGAAATTTCTTGGTAAACGCAATTTGGCTTTCAGAGGAAGCAGTGAGCAGCTTTATAATGATAGTAATCGTAATTTCTTAGCTTGTGTTGAGATGATTGCAGAATTTGACTTGGTAATGCAAGACCACCTTAGACATATTCAGAACAAAGAAATTCATTATCATTATCTTAGTCACAAAATTCAGAATGAGTTGATCTCTCTTTTGGCTTCTGATATCACAAGTTATATCATAAAGGTTGTTACAGAGGCTAAGTATTTCTCTGTTATCCTAGATTGTACCCCTGATGTCAGTCATCAAGAACAAATGACTTTATTAGTTCAATGTGTTAATTTGTCTGATGGCAAGATAAAAATTGAGGAGTACTTTTTGGGGTTCTTGAAGGTGGATGACACATCTGGTATGGGGCTTTTGAATGTATTGCTTGAATCTATGGAGTCCTTTAGCCTAAATATTAGTGACATAAATATTAGTGACATAAGGGGTCAAGGATATGACAATGGTTCTAATATGAAAGGAAAATACAAAGGGGTAAAAACATGGTTACTTGATATCAATCCAAGAGCATTGTATATGCCATGTGCGTGCCATAGTCTAAATCTTACTCTTTGTGATATGGCAAAATCTAGTGGGAAAGCTGTTTCATTTTTTGGAATTGTTCAACGCATATATGTGTTATTTGCTGGTTCTACGAAAAGATGGAATGTTTTGCTTAAACATGTTCCTAGTCTAACTGTGAAATCATTATCCAATACTCGTTGGGAGAGTCGAATCAAAAGTGTTACAGCAATAAGATATCAAGCTACTGAGTTAAGATCTACTTTGTCTGAGTTACATCATGATTCTGACGTTGAACCTAAGGATAGAAGTGATGCAAAAAAATTATTTGATGCACTTGGCAGCTTTGAGTTTCTAATTGGTATGGTTATCTGGCATGATATTTTATTTGCTGTAAATAAAGTGAGCAAGAAGTTGCAATCACCAGCCATATGCATTGACTCTACTTTGAAGCAAATACAAGGTATAATGCAATACTTTGAGAATTACAGAAATGAGGGGTTTTCTTCTAGTCTGATCATCGCCAAAGGTATTGCAACAGACATGGGTGTGGAGGCATCATTTCCTGAAAAACGTCGTGCTACGAGGAAGAAAACAATTTGATGAAAGTAATTGCCAAGAAGAAATTCTTGAAGCTGAGAAGGCTTTTGAAGTTGAATATTTTTTTGTTTTGGTTGATATGGCAATCGATTCTTTGAAGACCAGATTTGAAGAACTCATGATGTTTAAAGATATATTTGGATTTTTGATGAGCTCAAGCACTTTGAAGTCATTAAATGATAATGAACTTGAAGAATGTTGCATTAAATTTGCAGAAACCTTTTCTTTTGATGGTTCATCTGATGTTGAGGTATATTATCTTATTTCTAAATTGAAAATTATGAAATTCACTTTGCCAGATGACGTAATGTCTGCTATGGATATTTTTGAGCATGTCAGAGATGTGGATTGTTATCCTAATGTCTCCATTGCTTACCGACTCTTATTTACTGTGCCTGTGACTATCGCATCGACTGAAAGAAGCTTTTCAAAGTTGAAGTTATTGAGAACTATTTGAGGTCAACAATGACTCAGGAGAGGTTAAATGGTTTGGCAACATTATGCATCGAGAAGAAATTATTGGATGAGATTGACATAAACTCTATCATAAGTGACTTTGCATCGAGGAATGTTAGAAGAAACTTTTAAGGTAATACGTATAAATAATTTGATATGAATATTGCTTTTAGATACATTTAATTATGTATTGGTAATATTTTATATATATTTGTATAATATTTATATTAAAAGGCCCCAAATTTTACTTTCGCCCCGGGCCTCCCAAATCTTAGGACCGGCCCTGCGGATAAAGACCGCAGCACTCATCACCTATCACTCGCGAGTTCCAGCACAGACTTAGCTGGATCACGAGTTGCAACATGAGGCGCGCGACTACACCTCCTACGAGGATTCTTCTAGCATCACGGCTATCCCTACGAGTGCTAGAGTCTGTGAAGGGAAGGTGGCTCTAATCTACGACGAATCTTCTAGCACCGGAGTACTCTTTGAGGTTTTCTACAATCAAATAACAGCAACCGAAAGCAATCCATCGCTACTCAAGCCTGACCTTGATCGACCTCCACGGCAATTTATTTATAGCCAAACACCACAACCACTACCCACTCGGGAGTTACTATTCACTTGTGACAACGAGCTTTAAAAGCACTGACGAGTCAGCAAGATGCTCTCTGACGCCATTCACGTGAAGGAAATCACACCACAACAGACAAAAGAGTATAGTACACCTGTGCACCTCTCTCAGAAAGTAAAGGGACACTATTTCCAAAACAGCAAACAGCAATAATTGATGACCGCACGACTACTCGGCTGGCACCCAGACTTGCTCCCACCAACAACAAAGATTGACAAAGACAATCATTCATTGGACTTCGAACAAAATTCAGAGATTGTTTCGTGTAAACAAAATACTCAGCAAATTACAACTTGAAAACTATACAAGCCTAAGGCTCTTCCAAAGACACAAACTCGGACATCTTCGAACCAATTGGCTCAGCCTCCTCGAGATATTGCGCATAAGCATCCTCTGTACAGTTACGAGCAACACCATCACCAGCCACTTTCAAATCTACCCTTGGGTAATATGACTTGACCACCGCAAGAACTTGTTTACAAACAGCCTTGAAGAGGCCAGCAACCTTACCCGGAGCAATCTTTAGCCGCTCGACTAGTGAACGAGGCTCAGCATCATCCTCAAGAGGAGCAATGGTATTTACCACATTCTGCGCAGCATTAGTAACTCTTGGAGCTCACCTCGAAGCCTTACTATGGTCCTGCCATGATCTCTACAGGCCACCATGGCCATAGCAAGCATAACTCCATTCTAATTTTTTTCTATCCCTCTGATGCTCACATACAGCCTGAGCTTCAGCTTGTGATGCCCGGAGACGGTCAACCTCATCAGCTACTCAGTCATGAGCATTCCTCCAGTCAAGAAGCTGGCTACTCGCAACAGCCTCTTTTCACTTGAGCTCTGCAACAAAGGAACAGATCAGAACCCTCGACTATAGTCAAAAATACTCAAAAATCAAGAGTACTCACCTTAATACTTCTTGTTCAAGGACTTATAGTGATTCTCCAACTTCTCTTGCGACACTTCATGGTCCCTCCCCTCCACGACAAAAGACTTCGCAGCCTCCTCATGAACCTTCAAGGACTTGGTGAGATGGAAGCACTCTTGCTCCAGTTGCACCAATCGTTGCACAAAATCATTCCGCTCTTGGAGGGCCTGAGCATTCCTCTGAGCTTTGTCATAAAGATCCTGCAACCAAAAGCAAGTCGTCAAGTTTTCGGCAAAAAACCGTTAGTCAAAAAAGATAACACACCTGAAATCTCTGGATAGCTCTCCGAAACTCTGACTCTGACGGCAGCTCGAGCACTGGACCTTCAGTATTTTTAACAATCTGAGGCTCTCGAGCTCCACCCAAGACAGCACCTGAAAAAAATACACACACTAGTCATTACAAGACACAATACACCAACTTCAAAAAGAACCTGTACTCCGGCTACATACCCGGTGCACCAGCCTCATCCGCTTTAGTCACATCAACTAAAGCCAGGGTACCACCAAAAGGCATTGAAGACGGCACACCCCCAGAACTCGAAGGGACCGCAGGGCTCTCCGCTGAACGGATAACTTCTTGAAGCATGGAGATAGTGGCACCAAAACGGTTTGTATCAACCTCGGGCGCGTCATCCATCGTCAAATCAACCAAGGGACCAGAGAGTGTAGTCGAAGGACCAGAATCCACTCCTATGTCCACAGGGATAGTATCCTTCGCATCCTTGGATCAAAACACGAAGTCATCACATGTCCTTCGGAAGCTCAAAAACACGATACAAAGGAAGACTTATCCAAAACTCACCGAGATGACCGCAGCGGCAACCAAACACGTTTCCTTTCAGTAACAGTCGGATGAGTACTCGTCACCATAGGGTCAGTAGGAGGCACGATATTCTCGACAAGGCCTACAAAAAAATCAAGGATAAGACTACGAAAGCTTCAGACTACCAAAAATAGTTAGAAAAACTCACCACTAGCAATAACATCAGACAACAAAGCGCCGGCAGCAATCATCGGTGACTTCGCGACATCTATCACCACAGAAGATGCACCAACGACAGCATGCTCAAGGACTGGCAACTCGGTAGTTGACGGTGCCAGGGTTGCTCCTGAGTCTACAAGCGGCACCCCCACCGGCAACTCCTCAAAAGCCGCGACACTGACCACAGCATCCTTGGCAATGGCAACTACCTCAGCAGAAGTAGCCTCGTCGATGCTAGGAGCAGAGCCGACAGCCTTCCCAATCAACAAAGATCATCAAAGACTCCAGACAACTATACAAAAATTACCAAGAACAACGACTACGTACCTTGGTACTCTACAACCCTTCAGGGGTCAAACTCGACGTCGAAACAGACTGCACAGCAGCCCTCTTTCGAACTACTCGTCGTTTTTTCGCAGGAGGACAAGGCTCATCTTCAGAGTAAGCCACGACTATCTCCTCCCCCTCAAACTGTGACAGATAGCCAAAAAGAACCCGGGACTGCAAATAAATTGTTACTCGAAGATATCCCAACATCTCAAAAAATACAAGTCAAGCAAAAGAACATACCTCTTTCGGCCTATACCAACTGTCAAATTGACGAAGTGCTCCTGGGATAACCGGTACCCCCGATAGTTCCTGAAGAACTTCGCCAGCAACGCTTCCACATCATCATCAAATATGTCATCAGGAGACATACGCAACGGGTTATCAAAACCCGAATACTCCGAGCCTGAGTGAGCCCGCTGCTGCAAAGGTTGAACCCTCTGCTTGAGAAAATTGGCAGCCACATTAATGCCAGTCAAGCCCAACGACTTCAACTCAGCAATTTGAGACAGCAGATTGGAAATCTCAGGAGTGTCCTCAGGCTCGCTCACCCAATTCACCACATGCATTGGAGCATGTCCAGTGACTACTGGCAAAATAGGATCATGGTTCCCAATATAGAACCATCTCTTCTTCCAGCCACCATGCGAGTCAGGCAAAACGTAGTCAAGATAAGCACCCGAATTCCTAAGCTGAAACCAGGAAACTCCAAAAACTTCCATCCTAATCCCACTAGGATGTGGCTTACAGCGAAACAACTTCCTAAAAAGCTCAAGACTGGGAGGGACACCCAGGTATACCTCACACAAGTGTACGAAGATAGACATATGAAGCACGCCATTGGGGTTCAAGTGAACTAACTGAAGCTTGTACTACTTGAGAATACCTCTGAAGAAATCAGAGTGGGCACAGCCAGTCCTCTCTCGACAAAGGGTACAAGCATGACAGTCTCCTTTGGATGCTCCTCAAACTGCCACGCATTGCCAAAAGCAGGCCTCCACTCGAGTTCAAGCTTTGACTGAAGAAGTTTAGCATCAACCAAAGCCTAAACCACCACTTTCTTCATCACAGAGTTCTGCCAGCTGATCCCAGGCGGTGGTGGCGCAGTCTGATTTGTCGGGCCACACTTTGGTGCCGGCAGCGCAAGCTCTTTCCCCTTTTTGGATTTGGATCTCACCTTACTGGCGGCCGCAGCTTGACCCTGGGTTTTCTCCGGTTTCTTCCCCATCTTCTTGACACGCATCAGTCAGCCTCAGGAAAGGGGAAGAATAGAAGGATCGGCAGCAGATCTCACTCAAGGGCAAGGAGAAAGCAACAATGGCGGTGGCGGCACTGGAAAGCATGACAGCTAAAATATGAACAGGAAAAATAGGGGAGGGACATAATAGATCTGCTAAAAAGAACATAACCCTAATCATAATCGGGCTCCCCCGTTATATCTCCATCACCTCCGGATTCCAAGCGTCAATTAAGCAACGGTCAGATATAAACCGGATTTATCACCATAATATCCAACGGCTACTCAAATCAAGAGGTTTGACCACTTCATCGACCATGGAAAATCACTTAAAGTGCTCGGGGGCTACGGATACCGTACCCGCTGGATAAAGTTTTCTTTTTTCCGAAGACTACAAAAGCTAGAATAACCAGAACACGGGATTGACCCTCAGCCTGATTCTTCGATTCAAACTAAGGCTTGGGGGTGACTCCATATGGAGTGCGATTGTCATCGCACTACTATATAATTTGTCAAGGCAGAAGCAACTCGAAGCAAAAACAAACAAAGAGTACCTTCCAGCCACACGACAGTATTCGAGTACTCGAAGACACTACAACCGCTGA
Source organism: Setaria italica (assembly GCF_000263155.2). NCBI lineage: Eukaryota > Viridiplantae > Streptophyta > Magnoliopsida > Poales > Poaceae > Setaria > Setaria italica. The sequence continues at coordinate 33,070,052 of NC_028451.1, read as the reverse complement.
ACACTGGGAATTACTCTGGTAGTAGCTTTTGAGTACTCGGAACTTTTCCGCTCGACTACAAAGTACTCGGGGTCTTGTCGGGCATACATCCTAGGCCCACGAGTAGGCCCTGTGCGGCCCACTAAGGGACGTACTCGGACGTAATCAAGGCTCGGGGGCTACGCGGCAAAGGAACGTATCCCACTCGGACTCCCAAAGACTAGTCAACATACATATGGAAAGTACTATGTCTACACCGAGTGGAACTCTGTAACCGTATCTGACTAGGATTCTAGCCTGTAACCCTGCTTCCCCGATCATATAAGGGCGGGCAGGGACCCCCTCATAGACAACTCATCTAAGTTCAATACAATCAACACACAGGACGTAGGGTATTACGCGATCTAGTGGCCTGAACCTGTCTAAATCGTGTTCCTTGCGTCACCATCGACTCCTTGATTCTCGACGACACCCACCACACAAAAGACCACCTAGGGTACCCCCTAGGCGGGTTGCCGGTCTAAAACATCGACAGGCACAGACTCCCCTAAGGCCAAGCCGCGGTGCCGCCCCCTCCACCGCCATCCGCCGGCGGCCAGCGCCTCCGCCACCCCCCCCCCCGATGGGTGCGGGTTCAATTTCTTACCTGTGACAGGTCGCGGGCGCGGGTGCGGGCACAGGGTTTGCCTCGCGGGTGCGGGTTTGTAAACCCTCTACCCACGGGTAATGTGCCCGTTGACATCTATAGTCGGTGCCTCTACACCAGGCCAGTTAGACCGGTAAGGCAGGCCGATCAGACCGGTTCTTGCAGGGATGTCACGAAAACCTAAGAACGCCGCCTCGGGAGGGACCCCGTCGGAGATGGCGCGCTTAGCGTTGCTCTGAGATCGGTTAGACCACTCAGAGCCTCCTCAAACACCGTCGAGACGAAGGAGGAAAGTAAGGGGTTGGGAAAGGTAGGGTTTGTGATAAAAGGGTAAAAAGATTTATTTGTCGATTGGGTGTTAGCCCTCAATCGACCAGGGCCCTCTATATTTATAGGGTGGGAGGCCTTTTCCCGTAAGGAAATCCCGTTTCAACTCCAATTCAACCAGGACTCCTAATTTCGCCTCGGAGTCAGGCTGACCGGTCTGACTGGTCAGGGCAACCGGTTAGACCGGTTGGCTTGCGCCAGACCGGCTACAGAGACCGGTCAGACTGCTTAGAGAGACCGGTCTGATCGGCTGGTTCAGCCTGGTCGGCATTGATGCCACTTTTGGACGTCAACAATATCTACAACATTAAACTAGTTTCACATCATAGATGGCAGAATATATTTTAATAGTGTATTTATTTATTGTTGTAGATGCCATTATATTTTTTATAAACTTAGTGCAAATTAGACAAGTTAGACTTATACAATTCGAAATGGAGTAGTGACACAACTTCCTTCTCTTCTACTCACGACATATTAGACAGGTCGGACTCCGATCTCGATCTCCAGGCACATGCACCAACAAATCTAGTGTAGGAAACTGCTAGGCCCACACTCATTCAACATGCCAGGCGGCAACAAGCCCACAACGCTTATATATGCATTCATGTGTGATCTCGAAGATTTGTTTTCTTTTAGAAAAACACTATGTTTACAAATTTCTTATTTGACGTGGATCGTCGGGAACTATCTTAACAGTTGTCCCCCTATGTGTCCACCCTCTAGGCCCCCACCTTCCCTTTTTGGGCCCCGTGTCATATATTTGAATAAGTTTTTACAAAAAAAAATAGTTAGTCGTGTTGTTCTAAATAAGTTTATTTATAAGTTGAACAATTTGTTCAGACAATTTATTTTGAACACATTTTATCAAGAAGATGATCAGTAAAAAGATTATGTTTGTTATCTTGAAAGTTCTTCTTAAGAAGTTATCCTGACAAATATTCTCATAAAAATCCTCTCAAAAATTATCATTGAGAAGTTGTACTTGGTAAGCATGTAGAGAAATTATACATAAAAGCTGCCAACGTTCTTAAGAAAAATGTGCTGAAAAGTTATGACTGGGAAAACTTTCGGACAATATTCTCTTGAAAAGTTAGGAAAATGGAAGAATTTTTTTTTTGAAAAAAGATTATGTAAAAGTTACGTGTATAAACTTGTAGCTTTACAAAAATTCAAGGGTTACAGGGAGAAGAATTTTTCAAAAAAAAGAAAAAAAAAAGTGAAATGTCATCTGATTAGCAACACAATTGGTGGTGAGAGGCTCCTATCTGACTGGGAAGCCAGATTGGAGCTATGACTTAGAAGCTCATTAAAGCCCATCGCACAGCCCACCACGATCTAGCAGCCACATAATTTTCCAATTTGCTTGCGCACGGGCCTAGTAGCAGGAGGCACCAGCTATAGGGTGCGGCCAGCAGCAACAGAAGACCAGCGCAGGAGGGTGTGCACGCTGACAGGGTAGGTAACGTGCCCTGTTACTTTTGTAAACAAAAGATCTTGTGACCTCATATATTCAAAATAACAAAACTAGTATGCTCAACAATTTAAATATTAGATTCAACATTCTTTCATACTAAGTTCAACATTAAAATAAACTAGTTCAATATTTGATATGGAAATGTTGAAGTAGTGTACTTAAAATGTTGAGATAGATCATTCAAAATGTTAATTTTTTAAAAAAGGTGAAATAAACTCAAATTGGATCTCATTATGTTACATTAATTCTCAACAATATAATGATTCAAATGGATTTAAAAATGAAATCATGGTTCGGGAGAAAAAGTAGTTTGAAGTTTGAAATCCCACCAACTAGCAACCAGGCCTTGTCGGTCAACCAATCCGCTACGCACGCATGCATGCATGCAGGCCCGCTCCATCTCCGGCTGTTGTAGGGAACATTGGAAGCCGAGTAACTACCGGAAGCTATACAGGATTACCGGTGGTGGAGGGATATAATATAGTATATTCTCGTGGGCTGGAGGTTTTTGGTTTTTGGCGCGGATGGTTAGTGGGCCTTCACAGGCCGATCATAAAGGATTGCCTGGCCCAGTCATGGGCCCGAGCCAGACAGAGATCAGCCCAATGGACCGCAAAGAACCTATACATGTTCTTCGGCCTATTGCCGATTTTCTGAGCCAAGCCCATTCATCCATCCATCATAAGCTTCTAGCTCTCCTCCGTACGAAGGTAGTTTTGGAATTGAGCAGTATCGGTGAGATACGGTTAGACAGGTGTATGATCAATATACTCCACATCCATATATGTTAACAATGTTAATCAAAGTACGTTGTCAATATATTTTTTATAACGGTTTAAATAGAACCTTGAAACTGTGATTTACATGCCACAGCTTGGTAGTGTCAAACACAGTGGTTTCGCTACGTGTCTTTTAGCCTGTCACGTGGCCCGTCCTCAAATGCCGCGGCTTTCCCTCCCCGTTCCGTTCCCCTTTCCAAGCTACAGGCAGGCAGCACGGGCGCCGTCCCCTCACGTGCTAATGTGCGAGTAACCCCAAGCAGGCCAAGCTATCTATCATGGTAGGGATGATGAGCAGCGCCAAGCTCGCCCCGCAGCGCCTGCCTGCCCCAGAGAGAGAGAGAGAGGGATCTCGTCGCCCGCCCGCCAACCCGACCCTGTGATTGAACCATTAAAATCTCCCGTGTTGAAGTTGCAGCAGGCTTTAGGGGGTGCGTGGGGTCAAAGCCCGGCGCAAAAGAGGGCTTCTTTTGATGGAGCAGAATGAAAAGAAGAGAAGCGAACAAAAGGAAGCCCTGCGCTGGCTCTGGCCTCCCCTCTCCCTCTCCCTCATCCTCCTCATGTGTGCGCGCAGACCAGATGGTACAGGCGGATGGATGGATGCGGTGGTGAGTGGCATGTGATGGGCGACAGCTTTTGCTCGGGCCGGCGCCCCCACGGGTGACCTGACCCTCCCGGCGTGCGTTCAAGATGTCTGCTGAAAGGAGCTGAAAGAAAGAAACGGGGGGGGGGGGGGGGGGGGG
>NC_028451.1:33063814-33065496 GCF_000263155.2 Setaria italica | reverse complement strand
GAATGTAAGAGTAAAAAATAAAGAAAAAGGTAAAAAGAGAATAAAGTAGAATATGATAAAAAAAAAAAGAACAGGAAAAGTAATTAAATAGCATAAAAATAAGAGGAGGAAAAAATCCATGATTCTTCTGCCGCCTGTCCTGACTGCCTCAACGCAAAGCTCTCCTCCACCCTCTGCTGCAGCGCTTTGGCCGAGGGGGGCTGGGCTCGCTCGTTCAAAGTTGCACACGTCGTCCCCGTCGTCGTCGGTTCTCCTCCTCTTGCTTTTGCTCTCGCTGCCTCTGAACATGCCACCGCCCAGCCCCCTCGGCCAAAGCGCTGCAGCAGAGGGTGGAGGAGAGCTTTGCGTTGAGGCAGTCAGGACAGGCGGCAGAAGAATCATGGATGATCTTGATCAAGGGACAGGAGTAAAAGAGATGCTTGGCGGAATTCAAACGAGGGTCCGGGCCGGCCTTCAAGAGCAGTACTATAGTTCAGTTCTCACCGCAAAGATCTCTGAATTCGTGGTCATGGTCAGTAACTCAGCAAGGCGGGTCAAGACTCACTCAAGACTGAAGAATGCGCGGCACGGCAGAGTCGTAGTGCTTCGTATCCGTGCTGAAGCTTGCACTGTTTTGTACCGATCACCTGAACAGTTCAGCTGCCCCCTCCCTCATGCTTGTGGGCTGATAAAGATCTGAAACCAAATGAGATAGAAGCATTTCGATTACCAAATTAAATGCGCAGCTAGACGTGCACTACTCTCGCCTTTTTCCTTGAGGGTAGACGGTGGTGTGAACTTTCTACCTAAAATAAGGAAAGAGCTGAAAGCCCTGTTCTCGGCTGTTGCTTCTACTAGCCATCTAGGATCCGTGATCGGGGTGGTGTTCTTCTTCCGTGACAACGAATCTTTGGACTAGTGCCATCACCAGTTTTGCTCTGACAGAATAAGCATTCCTGTCTGTCTTCTTCCCTGTAGTACTAGTTGGTTGCAGAGATGGGTATAATAAAATAATGGTAGTGTCAAATGAGACGGTCACCTCAGCGATTGGTGACAGCTACCGTTAAACCTTGGTAGTGCGTATCATCTGGGAAGAAGGTTATTTTATGCAAACTTTACTCTGGAATTAGCACTAGACGATGTAGTAACAAACAGATGAAGCGAGGACATTGCTAACCGTAGCTGTACTGATATAAACTTTACTGAACAGAGTTCAGGAACAAAAAAACTTTACTATCCAAAAGTTTATGCAAAACAGAAAAGACACAGAGAGAGTGAGAAGCAGGGGAAGTTTCTGTTTACTTGAGGACCTAGCGCAAGATCTCAAGCACCTTTGAGAATCGAGATACGTTTTCTTTTCACTTTCGCCAAGACCGAAGCAATGATACCACATGGACACGGTAAAAAGCCATCGCTTTTTTAGAACAAGAGCAAGTCAATTCTCCTATCATTTTCAGCATTTGTTTTCCCAGCGAAAAGCAGCGAGGACCTGGGGCCAGGGACAGATTAGAAGCAAGACTCTCGTCTCCTCCTTTTCATGTGTGCGTAGGGCTACACCTACACTTTATATCTTGCTCACTTCTAATTGAGCAAAAAAGTAAAGCCATGTCCAGGCTTTTTCCCCTGCTCATGCATTCCAGCCAATTTACCCTTTGGTAGTAGTACCGTTCCCCTCGAGATCTGTGCCGGGGGGGGGGGGGGGG
>NC_028451.1:33018108-33063714 GCF_000263155.2 Setaria italica | reverse complement strand
GCAATTGCGGTCATGCGGCAGATCGTCCACCGTGATGCCAGAGACAGTCCGCCTCGCCACTGCCGCTGCAGCCGGATCCGCGCCGCGCCGGCTCATCCCCTGCCCTGCCGCCGCGTTCCGCCGCCTCCTCGGCGCGCTCGCCGGCGACGCTGCTGCTGGCGGCTTGCGCCCCGCGGCCACCCAAGAAGCCCCTGCTGAACTCCAGCTGAGAGGAAAACGGTGGGAGGGGCAGCACAGCAGGGGCAAAAGGGACATTTTACAGAAGAGGTGCTAAACTTTAGCCCTCTTTCCAAATACCCAAGGTGCTAAACTTTAGCCCTTTCATTTGAGGGGGCTAAATTTTAGCCCAAGGCTAAATTTTAGCACCCCTCTCCCAAACAGGGCCTGAGTGAGTGTCCCTGGCGCAGAGTCGAAGTCTAGGACTGTTCTCCGTAGTGATTGGCCCTGCAGATTTCTTGATGGCTCGCTCTGAGAAGAAATAATTCACAGCTTCCAGTAAGGGTAGATTTGCTCCCCACACAGCGGTTGGGCCTCATTGATTTGTTCATTCAATGTGCACGCATATGATGTCTCAGGCGGGAGAGGCACGGCCCGGCCGGGGTAACTTGGTAAAAAGCAAAAAGAGAGGGAGAGAGAGAAGAGAAGTAGGGAACCGGCCGTCTGAGTGTTTTGTTTCGTTGTAAATAATAGTACTGCTGCCACGGGGGTGAGTTTTTGATTCCTGAAGGGAACAGCAGGCTGAATTTGAATGGTGAGATGAAATCCGTAGTACGAATGCAGCGAGAAACGACACCGTATATTTATTGTTTTCGCGGGAGTTGGGACGAGGAAGTGTGAACTTGGATGCACTGGCGTGCGATGCGTACTAGGATATCCTAGGGCCTTGTTTACAAAATTACTGTAGCGTTTCGTTTGTATTTGTGAATTATTGTCCAAATATTGACTAATTAGGCTCAAAAAATTCGTCTCGCAAAGTAGAACAAAACTGTGCAATTAGTTTTTGATTTCGTCTACCGGCCTGTTCGCTTCAGCTTATTCAGCTGGCTTATCAGCCACCAAATAACGTTTTCCTCTCACAACAAATCAGCAGTTTCAGCTTTTCAGCCGGCTTATAAGATGAAGCGAACAGACCCGTGATTCAGTACTCCATGCATATACCGCAAGTTTGATGTGACGGGGAATCTTCTTTTTGCATAGTGCTAAAGTTGGAATTTTGGGAGGGCTAGGTTAGGTTAGGCCAGGATTTTACCAAGCTGTGAACGAAAAGATACTGTTGCATGGTGTGCCGATGTCACAGCGGTCTTTTCCCGGTTACAAGGCAGCGTTGGGTCCGTTGGTTACTTTGTTACGCACAGCATAGTGTAGTGTATAGCGTCTGGTTCGTTGCAGCTTGTACTCTTCCTCGGCGTAGTACGATGAACTGACCAGGCCGTATTCATCTCAACGTGCGACACTGCTGGTAGCTGCTGTCTAGTTAGTGTTACCCTACTCCTACATGGCTATATCATCTCGTCGACGCGCCGATCGTACGTGCAATAACCGCGATAAAAGCCCGAGCGGCCAATAACATTCCGTCCTGAGTCTCCTGACAGACCAAGCCGGCCTGACTCGTCGCGACATCACACTGGCTACCGCCTGCCGGGCGATCGATGGAGCGGTGGTCCAGGCGGTCAGCCGTGCGCGCGCGCGCGCAGAGGATGGGTTGAGGCGCGGAGCGGGTGGCCGTGTCCGAACGGACGAGCCCCCCGGAACCGGCCAGATCCGACCAGACCCCGGTCCACGGCGCACAGAGACGGGATGCATCGGCGCAGGAGGCAGGCACAGGCCCGGCCGGCAAGCGCATGCCGGGCGCTGGAGGCTGGACCACCACTCCCGGCAGCGGCAGGGCCCCTCCCCTCCCCCGTCCCCGGCCGGCCAGCGGCCAATTCGCCGCAGGCCGCACGGCTCCGTCCCGGGTCCCGGAAGGGGGATGGACGACTGGCCCCGTGGGGAGTATACTGTACGCTCGTACGCTTTCCGCATGCACGCACGTACAGGTACACAGATACGGCCCATGCTTACGGATCCAGTAGGCGTATACTATACGTACTCGCGTGGCGTTTTTGTAGCGACGTGCTTTCGCTTCAGGATTCATTCTTGGGAATTGTGAGTGGCCGGGTGGGGGCTGGCCGGGGCAGCACAGGAAGTGGACAAGGGAAGGAACTTTTGTAGAATCGGCCGAGGGGGGACTGGGGCATGCAGTTCCTGCAGCCGCATGCATGCAGATCACCAGATGCATCTCTAGCTTCTCCTAGCCAACCAGCTAGCCGCGGCACGCATCCGTGCATCTAGCATCGGCCGTGGCCGCGCTCGCTCGATGAGATGATAGATGCGTCCGCCCGTGTGCCGACGACGGAGCGGAAACGCGACCGCGGTGGCCGCTTTTGGTGGGATTCCTCCGCCCCGGCCCCGTCGTTTTCCCGGCCGATCCGCAGCGGTGCCACTCCGCCAGGGCCAGCCCCCCACCACGTCCGCTGCTGGATCTTGCTGCTCGCATGCCCATCGATCTCCCCCTCCCCGTCTCTCGATCGGGCTTGGGCATAGAAAACTCGGCGCTTTGCAGAAGTTTCCCGCATTCTTTTTGTTTCTTCTCGGTCTCCGCGAAGCTTTCCCACGCATTTGTTTTAAACAAAACCCCTTCTTTGTCGATGCCGAAGCGGGGATCGATGGATATATTCCTCCCCGGCAGGCAGCTAAACAAACTCCTACCGTCCTACGGGCAAAGATTCGTTCCCGTGGCACGTTTACCGTCGTTTTTTGGACCTTGTTGTCTAGTAGCTGCAACATGCATGTGCGATCTACTGCAGATGCTTCTTCGGGGCGCTAGCTACTGGAGTACGCCGTGCCGGGAGGGGCAAAAAATTTGCTTACAAAACTCATGCTATAGACGATAGCATCGTCCAGGGCTTGCCTAGTCACCAGCTGATCGATCTGATTGTTTCTAAACAATATACTACTTACTAATACTCCCTCCGTTCGGAAAAGATTGCAATTCTAGCACAGTGTCATAGTTTTATATCTTAAATTTGATCAATTATAGATAAAAAAGTATCAATACTTATGATATCAAATAAATACCATTAGGTTAATTATGAAATGTATTTTTATAATAAATTAATTTGGAGTCATAAATATGAATAGTATTCACTAGAAATGTGGTCAAACGTGAGCTACTTTTGATGGCACGCAACCCGTAGTTGCATTCTTTCCCGGACAGAGGGAGTACTAAGCACTTCAGATCGAAAATGGCACGTGGCATGCCAAGCAAGGGTACATGGTGAGGATCGAAACTGGGCGCTAGATTTTCTGCGGAAACTCCAGTGTGCTGATTATATTTTTTAAAAAAACTCTATATTTTCTCCTCTCTGAAATCTTCGCTGTTGCACTGCAGTTATGCAATTGATGACCAACTGTTGGCCATTGACAGCTCTCAGCACATTCACGTAGCACAGAGATTTGCAGTGGGGGGCGGCTGGCGAACGCGAAATTCCACACGTCGCGATGCTTATAAAACCGCCCCCAGGCGTTACTAATGTCGAGTGTCAGGTCCCCTCAGCGAGCGCAGCGGCCATTGTTGGGTCCGTTATTGGGAAAAAAGGGCCGGAACGCGACCGAGCCGGCCGGGGACGGGGCGTATTATATTCCTCACAATAGTAGCCGAGCTGAGAGCAGATAAATGCCCCCCAGCGAATCGAATCCTACACGGCTAGAAAGGTATAGTACGGGTCCAACAGGGTCAGGGGCCGGCGACATTCAAACGCGTGCATTGTTTTCGCCGTGCCACGCCGATCCGTTTCGAAACCCGGCTCGGCGAAAGGAAGGACAATCCCCGCTGCTGCGTTCCTGAATCCCACGCATGAGGACCGCGCGCGCGGCAGTGATCGCGGACAGGCTCGCTTGCTCGCGCTGCAGGGTAGGCACGCCGCGTGCGCAGGTCATAACGCCGCGCCCAGTGCCCGGCGGCGCGCGCGCTGCCACCACGCGCGCGCCTGCCTCGATGGCCATCCGGGCGAGCCTAACTAAGATCGCGTCGAGACCCAGGCGTGCAGCGCGCGGGGTAGACCGCGGCATGTTGAGCTTGAATGCGCCGCGGCCAGGTGCCCCCGAATGGCAAACGCCACCGCGTATTGATGGTCCGCCCGGCCGCTCCCGCGCCTGCGTGCCGCGCCCGTACGCGCTCCAGGCACGCCCACCCCCAGGTTGGGCGCGAACCGTTGTTGGTTTGAAATCCTGGCTGCTTGCCGTTCCGGCCGCGTCCGCGCCTGTGCCGTGCGCTGTCGTGGGACGTGTGACAGGAGTACGCAGCGCGCACGTCTGCGTCTCCACGGTGTGTTGACAAATTGTGAGATTCCGAACTTTCTGACATTTTTGTCTTTCACGTTCTGAAGGATATTGGAGCTGTCGTTGACATCAGGTCAGCGTTCCTCAAAGTTTGCACTGTTATTTCATAGTACAAATCTGATCCATTTTCCTCGAGGAAAGCTCTAAACTTTAGCTAAAGTTTAGAAGGTTAAATTTTAGCTGGGCTATTTGGATCTACTAGCTAAATGCTAGTTGTTATCATGCTACCCTTCTCCCTTCTTCATGTTCCTCTGCCTGAGGCAAGAACCGAGCGAGCTCCTGGCCGCCAACCGAATCCGAGGGGCTCCAAGGCATCCCTCCTGCCCAATAGCTGCCGCCCCAGCACCTCAACCCCCTGCGCAACCCCCATCTCCCTCTCGACGCGCGCAGGCTAAATCTGGCTAGGAATCGAAATTTCCCCAGCCGCCTCGAGCACCACCAGTGCCATCACCCGCCGGCCAACTCCACTCTACTCCAACCATCTCCCACAAATCAACTACGGCCATAGCTCATCCACCTCACCATCTTCCTCCTCGACTTCTTCGCGTCGCTTTCTGTGTCCTCGTCGACCACTAGAGATTTGAGCCGACGCGAGGCCGACGGGCGCCGGAGGCCACGAGCACACGGCTAGCCGCCCCGGATCCAGCATTGGCGGCCTCAGTTGGGCCCGCACTGCGTGAGATCCAGCCGCACTGTGCCTCATTGGTCGCCGGCGGCCCTCCTCCTTCCCCCGGCGAGGAAGCCACGCGAGTAGGAAGGGGCCTGGGGAAGCATCACCGGAGGGGAGGCAGCGTGCGGGGAGGCGTCGTCGGAGGGGAGGCGGCGCGCGAGGAAGCCGGTGGTGTGCGGGGAAGGACTGGGGCATGCGGGGAGAGGCGGGGGCACATGAGGGGAACAATGGAGGATTTCCTGAGGCAGGTGAAGGGCAGTATGGTCTTTTAGTAGTTTTAGCTGGTTTAGTCAGGTTGAACCAGCTAAATTTAACCAGCTAAACTTTGGATGGGAGATCCAAACAGGATCTATATCTTTTTGCAAGCTTAGAACATACTAACAGAGCAATAATCGGGCAACTCGGAACACCCATCATAAGTAGCAATGGCATCCGCCATAGAGTTACATGAACGAGATAAAAAGGGCCATTTACATCTTTACACCCATCATAAGTAGCAATGGCATCATAAGTAGAAATCATTTTTTAATACCCTTTACACCTATGGCCATTTTAATTTAACATATAAATTTCTAATACAAGAAGATAATTCCACATGTAGCAGTAAGGCGGAGTGGTTGTCAGCTACGCCCTCATTAAGCAACAAATTCTTAAGCCGTAGCTACACCTACACCATAACTTTTCCGAGCAAGGAAAGGCCTAAAATCTCACAAATGATATGTTCAATATATTTTTTCGATCAAAGGTGTGTTTTATTTAAAGAGAAAGTAAACTCTTTATGGTTAATAACCTTGGAAGCTCAAAGGACAAAGGGTTTATGGGGAATAGGTTGGAACTGGGGATAGGGGGGTCATCGTCGAGGTAGGGATCCATGAATTTTCAAATACACAAAACCATCCATTTTTGTATCAATAAATTCAAGATTCTTACCTTGAAATATTGCGCTTGGTCATAACTGTGTTAACTAAAATCTTATAGTTCAAGATCACATGAAACTCATTTCTCGACTACTGCCTTTCAGAGACGGCACTAGCCCTACATTTTAAATTTCAACAATGCATATGTCACCTCTTACTGCACTTCAAAACTAGTTATCTATGTCCTTACACTGCTATGCCTTCATCCTCATACGTTCTTGGTTGTTCCGTGTGTACCCTAACGTGCACCCCAACGAACTAAAAAACCTAGCACCACCAATCCACCATCATAGCAACCCTTTTAACATAGACTAGGGCAAGAACCTTGATCTATCGTTAATACCAATGTATTATTACATGGGATGAGATAACACTACTGTTAGTTTTGAAACAAAATATAATCAATTTATGGTTTAGGACTTATGTGTGATGTATTTATAGGAAACAAAAAAAGCATATGGGTTGCTTTTAAACTATATCCAAATGATTGCACCTATGTTTCACATATATAAAGTACGCAATCAAAAGTTGATTTCCCCCCTCTAAATCTAGTGTATATTCGTTTTATTAGAGAATTTTTTGCTGGATTTGCAAATCATACACGATAAAAGAACAAATATGATAATTTTGTAGGTAATTACTGGGTGTTCGTGAATTCACTTTTCTTGTACGCGCGACATCTTTTACTTTGTATATGGATATTTTTGATCGAATTTGTACTTGGTGTTTGTATTTTTCTTTAAAAACTTTGTGATATGTAAATATGAAAAGAATGTGGGAAACTATGAATTTAGCGCTTTAATTGACAAATTCACTTTTGTTGCAGGTGTGATATGCCTGTACTTTCATCTAATCTATTTATTATTCCTGTTTTTGACCCGACCCGTATCCATTTTATTTGTTCATTATATGGATGGACGTATCTGATCCGGTTTCAGCGACTCGTACATACAAGTATGAAGTACCCCTTCGCAATCAAAATACTGGTACAAGGCACAATTTTGTTTGGGTTTGCAACCCAGCGACAGCACGTGATATGCACTGGGCACCGCTCGAGCCACATGGAACGGTGCTCTGATCCAAGAAGCTCTGCACCGTACTGTACCGATGGTAAAACCGTCTTCCTATCCCTGCAAGTTGACGCCACGTACGACAGCGTAACCTCCAATTTTTAATTTCCGAGTGGCACGTCAGGGTAACATTGACCGGCCAATAGGAATGGCTCGCAGCATGGCTTGGGCGGACGGGACTCGCCTGCAGTACTGCCCCTGCAGGTTGGGCCACTGACGCGTGAGCTCGGCTCGGATCCACACATTAGTGACTGCAGAGGGCAGTACCGCAGAGGATCTGTTTCCGCTTGGGCTTCAGCTTCCCTATATCCTTTTCCTGCAGCCGAGAAAAAAGAATTCAGGGTCCGGGGAGATGCTTCCAAAACTGTTGCAGTGCTTGTCCGCCCGGGGGGACCTTTCCAGAAATGTACGAGGAGGAGCCTGTGCCGGGGGCAGGAGCGGACGGGAAAGAGAGGTGAAACGCCGATCCCGTTCCCGTCCGTGTAAAAAAAGCTCGCTTTGCAGGGGGAAAATGGCGAAAGGGTTAAAAGAAGGGAGAGGGTGCAAAAGATCCTCGAGAAAGCCCAGAAAAGAACGGCTGGATGGATGGCTGGACTCGAAGCAGAAGCAGAGGGAAATCAGAGACGACGCTGGTGGTCGGAAGTGTCACGGGTCTACCTTGAAAGCTGCATCTCCAAACTTCCAATCCCTCTCTCCAAAACACCCAGACAGACAGAGCGACACATATTCCCTCCCACCACCCCCACCGCCCACACGCTCCCCGAGGCAGGAGCACACAACCCACACTCGCCTTCACTGCTCAGCTCGCCCCCTCCCCGTATTCACCACTACCACCACCCCAGTTAAAATAGCCCGGTCACCCGCTCGCCTCGTATCGTCCACCTCTGCTCAAAGGGAAGAAGTTAAAACCCCAAGAAACCTTCGTCGGCGCTTCGTCTCCTGTAGCTGTAGGAGGCCAGGGAGAGACCGGGATGGAGAGGATGGAGAGGTGCGGGAGCTGGGAGTGCGACGCCGCGGCGCAGGCGGCCGCGCAGAAAGCGGTGCCGGCGCCGTTCCTGACCAAGACGTACCAGCTGGTGGACGACCCGGCCACGGACCACATCGTCTCCTGGGGGGACGACCGGGTGTCCACCTTCGTCGTCTGGCGCCCGCCGGAGTTCGCGCGCGATATCCTCCCCAACTACTTCAAGCACAACAACTTCTCCTCCTTCGTCCGCCAGCTCAACACCTACGTGAGTCGCCTTGCTCTCTCACTTCGCCCGTGCCACGACGTACGTGTTCTTCTTGCATGGACGGGGTGGTGATGGCAATACGATGTCGCAATGCAGGGCTTCCGGAAGGTCGTGCCGGAGCGGTGGGAGTTCGCGAACGAGTTCTTCCGGAAGGGAGAGAAGCAGCTTCTCTGCGAGATCCACCGGCGCAAGACGTCGGCGTCCACGGCGTCGCCGTCGCCCCCGCCCTTCTTCGCGCCGCCGCACTTCCCGCTGTTCCACCCGGGCGCCCCGCACCACCACCCGTTCGTGGGCGGGGACGACGGGGTAGCGGTGGCGGCCGCGCACGGCATGGGCGTCGCGTTCCCGCACCCGCACTGGCGGGAGCCGCACGCCGCCGCGCCGGTGGCCACGCGGCTCTTGGCCCTGGGCGCTCCCCCGGCGCCGTCGCCGCTGCTGCCCACCGAGGGCGCGGGCGGCGCCGGGTCGGGGCGCGCGGCCACCGCGGCCGTGCTGATGGAGGAGAACGAGCGGCTGCGGCGTAGCAACACGGCGCTGCTGCAGGAGCTGGCGCACATGCGCAAGCTCTACAACGACATCATCTACTTCGTGCAGAACCACGTGCGCCCCGTGGCGCCCAGCCCGGCCGCCGCCGCGTTCCTGCAGGGCCTCGGCCTGCAGGCGCGCAGCAAGAAGCCCGCGACACCCGCCGTGGCCGCCGGGCTCAACAACTCCGGCGGGAGCACCACGTCCAGCAGCTCGCTCACCATCGCCGAGGAGCCCTCGCCCCCGCCGCAGCACGCCGACAAGAGCGGCGGCGGCGGGGAAGCCGGCAGCAGCGGCACCGCGCGCTCCGCCGCGGCCGCCGCGCCCACCATGCTGTTCGGCGTGCGCCTCAGCGCCGACACGAGCGGCGCGGGCACCAAGAGGCCGGCTTCCCCTGAGGAGGTAGACGAGCCGGCCACGTCGCATGCCAGGAAGCCGCGGCTGGCGCTGGAGGGCGCCGACCTAAGCCTGAGCGTGGCGGCGCCGTCCGCCGCCTCGTCCCCAGCTAGCACTAGCTAGTCGGCTAGCTAACTCACCTGGCCTGCGCCCATAAGCAAACGCATGCTGGTGCATGCAGCGGCGGGCGCGGCCGTTTTGTTGTTCTAGCTCTAGCTCTAGTTCGATCGACGTGTTCCGTTCCAACTGGTAGATGGGATCGCTTCTTTTTGGTTGATGTCTTTTGGTTAGGGTTCTACTGCTAATTGCACCGCTGTGCCAAGCACTCGCAACTAGTGCCATCGATCCGATCGGTCCTCCGGGAGAACTAATCAATGCCATGCAAGTTGTTGTACAGAAGTAGTAGTTGCAGACTAGCAGCTGAGCTAGCCATTCTGATTGATATCCAGGGCGAGCAGAGAGGGCAATCTTTTGGGCGACGAGTCCGGAAAGAGATCTCTCTTTCATTCAATTAAACCGCTTTTTCCTCCTGAGACTGTTTCGGCTCAGCTCGTTACCTTTTGCGTGCGCTCATGGGAGTCAAAGATGTGAAAGGCAGTTGCTGCTGCGCCTCGCCTGCGCAGGGTCTGCCTTGGACACTGCTCGCAAATCGCGATGGATCCCAAGTCGCCGCTCTCACAGCTGTCGCGAGTGACGGGTCGATCGGACTGCCGACTGCGAGACAGTACAGGTACGTAGGGAGCCGCGGTGCCGGTGCGGGAGAGGCGTACAGGTACAGTCTTGTTCCCGGGAGGGTCGCGGCTGCAGCACAGTGCACTGCGGGTACTAGGGAGTCAGCTAGTGGTAGCCCTAGGCGGTAGGCACTACTACTAGGGAGTAGCTGCTGCAGTGGACTGTCCGTGCGGGAGAACCGAGAGGAACGGCAGCGTCATGATTAGGCGACTGGCGCCAGATCTTCAGAGCGACGGGTCTAATCCGGAGCCGGAAGCGTAAAGGCCGGACAAAGAGATCTCCGCCGGCCGGCCGGCCGGCCGGCTGGGACGACTAGCTAGCTGGCCACTAGCTTCGCCTTCGCTTCGCTTCTCTCCGGGTGACCGGGTGAGTGGTGCCTGCGACGGAGGGAGATGGGATGGCTTGATTGCTGCGGCTCCCAGCTCAGCTGCGTCATGTGGTGTGGGGGTGGGCACTGGGCTGGCTGGCATTGGGCTCTGTTTCTTCTACTGGCTTCTGCCGCTGCGGCTGCTGCTGTGCTGTGCATGGCTGCAGCGCCAGCACGAGCAGGAGCAGGCAGGAGGCAGACCCCCGCCCCGGGGTTCCCACGATATTCCAAAAATCCAAAAGGGACTCTGACCGCTTCCGTTCCCTCGGAACGTGATAGTTCTGCCAGATTCCCCCGGTCCGCAGCATGCAGGCCGAGGACCCACATGTGTCTAAGCCACTTCCACTCTTCTTTCTTCTTCTCCTCGCATCGATTTCCCTACGTCCACCGCGGACTGCTGCTGCCGCGAGCTAGCGCTTGTAAATTTGTAGGCGGCGTGCCAAGTCTTCTCCATTTGAGTACAAGACCTGTGTTTGGATCCCCCTCAGTTTGCACAAGGAAAAGGCTTCCACATATGCAGCCTGGACCATCTTAGAGAGATCCAAACAAAGCATCAATCCTGATTGCATGATTCTCACAGTCAACTCCAACCTGGATTGTGCAGATTGCACAACCTAGTTTGTTATAATCCAAAATTTTGGTTTGTGCAATCTAGGAAGGGATGCAAACATTGCTTAACTCAACTGTACTACTTGTGCATTTCCCATTCGTTTTTAATCTAGTTATGTACTTTGCTTGGTTATTTTGGCACACTTATGTTCATGAAAGGCTTCAACAGAAGATTCATTAACTTATATTTAATGTGATATAAAGATCGCTTTGTTATATGTTATCTTGAGTATATCATGATGAAACTAAAGGAGGACACCCAAGATGAAAACAAAAATTAAACCAAGGAAGAAACCCTTTGGATGTAGTGTTGTAGTAAAATCAGTATGTCTGCTGGATATATGCCAGATTTTTCAACTTTTGTCACATGTCATTACCTCTCACCCACTTTATTTACTCACTCCCACTACTCTGTACTTGTGCATACACTCAGGTTGTGGGAAAAAAATGTTTAGTGCTAGCTTGTGCTTCTCATATGCTTCTTCAGGTAGCTACCAAAACTAGCTATTTGTCCATAGTGAACCAAATTATTTATTGATATAGAGAATGTTTTTATGTCCTTGTAAAATTATTGATTCACGTCTTCTATAATTATGACGGACCATTTGAATCAATATCTAAGTACAATTAAGAAACAACATTGCACCATGACCGTTATTTAAAAACTCCTATCCGTATACACATCCACGTAAAATCCAAAAAAATCTGCAATTAATACAAGAAAAAAAAAATTGATTAGTTTCCATCCCTAATTTCTTGTTGTCTTTCCTATTGTTTGTAGGCAAAGGTTAGCAATGCCTCCCGACATCTAGGAACACATAATACAATGTGGGCCACAAAAGGACGCATTGCCTTTTATCTATCATACGCGAGCAATAATTATTCATTATCGTTAATGAAAATACAAAAACCACTCTACTCCCACCTGTCGCTTTGATCTTGCGTTTCTCCTGTAAAGTGGTTCAAAAAGCCACTCTAATCCACGCACACTGAATCAACTGTGTATCTTCCTCATAAAAAAACCAATACAGCCAAGTCCTCAGCCTCAACAAATGCAATGCATTGGAGAATTTTTACTCGGTTTTAGCATTTCATTTGTCGATTTATGACTAAAGTTTATCTCACCCTCATATGAGGAAACTACGAAAATTTTTGAAGGTTGGAGATCAGACCAACAATCCTAATTTTGACTATATTCTTTCCATAAACAATCACGGTGCAAGTGCTTCCACATTAAATTTGATTACTGTAATTTCAAGTTTTCAACAAATATGAAACACAACAGTGCGTTGAGATTATAGAATATAATTTCCTGATTTTTTTTAAGTTTTAGATAAACTAAGATAGCAAGAAAACATCTTGTGCCTTGGTGTTTTGGGAGTTTGTGAATCTTCGGTGTACTCTTGCTGCAGTGCGCGCACCAGTTCCCGGTTCCAACTACAAGGACCCTGGCCGGAGACAGCAGTCCAAGACAAAATTATTTAATGCGTAAACAAATCTAGATCACCTCCTAGCCCCACCAGTCAGCCTGCCTGCCTCAGAGAAGATGCTCTCTGGCACACGGGTGAGCTGGTGGCGGGCCCTCCTCTTCTCAGAAGCTGAAGAGGACGGAACAATCAACGGCCGCGATTCCAAGGCCGTTGCCATGAGACCCGAATCCACGAAAGGCCAAGGAAAAGGGGCTCTCTGCCCTGTGGCAACCACTTCTCATAAAGCCTACCACTGACTAGCCCCAGTGACCAATAATAAAGGCATGAGCGCACGGCTTCCGAGGCCGTGTCGACCCTCCCTTTTTATTTTCTCCTGCCTTTTTTTTTAAAAAATCATTTTTTTCGCTTCATTTTTTCTTTCTCTGTTCGACTTGTACCTCTGGCGACCTTCTCGGCTTCTCGCCCTTTTGGCCGTAGCTGGCCCCGCTGGTGTGAGTAGGAGGAGCACGTAGGTAGGATGGCTCAGCGATCTTTGACCAGCCAGGCTTGGCCGGAGGTGGAGAATGCTACAGTGGCTGGCTGCCGCTGAAGCCTGAATGCATAGGCGCAGCGGCAGGGCACTGTAGCAACCCTGGCGCAGTCCAAGGGATGGATGGATCCGATCAGGCTTTCTGAACAAAGATGACCGGATCATAGGTAAAAGCTGGTGGCGAGGGCAGCCGGGCCGTAGCTCGTGGTAGCCGTTTGGTCTAGGCCAGGGCCGGGCGCAGCCTCGCAGCCGCAGGCCACCTGCTTTCCTGATCGTAGAGGAGGCCTAGCCGACGCCGAGAGGTTGCCGGCCGGCGCAGGGCAGGGCACACGGCTTTTGCTGTTGTTAGTACGAGTGGACGGGTAGTTGCCAGACACTTAAGTACACTGATTCTACTGCTCTTCGAGTGGTCCGCCGAGGAGCCGATTTGACCTGTCGTGGTGCTTGTGATTGTGAAGACCATGCAGCGATCGTACGTTTATTATTTGTGGTTCTATGCAACGACGGCCGGCATAGGATGATGCCCTCATCGTTTTCTCCCACAAGTCTCTCGTGCTCAACGAGCAGCACTCATCTACAAAATTGGCAAGCTGTTTCATGAATGGAAGCGACCCCCTCCAGCTCAGCTCAGGTAGACTAGTTTCATGCAGTACTACTTCGAGCTCCGATCACTCGATCAGATGCTTATATTGAGCTAGAAACAAAAATAATAAACTCCTTTTTTTAAAAAAAAATACTGAGGCATGCATGAACCCGGACGAATGCTGCAATTACCTCCCATGCTATTTGCAGGATCTCCCATCACTACAAGAAACCTGTTAATCTGTAACAAAAAAAATCATAAAACCGTCATAAAACAGTGTCTGTGACGATTTCACGTAACGTCATTTATTAAGCGTCACAAATTACGCCTTGTGATGTTTTAGTCATAATCGTCACAGATTGATACAATCCGTGACGTTTCTAATTCATCACAAAATAGACTCAGGCCTGCTTAGCCCAACCCAAGTCCAACTTTAGTGACAAAAATAAACATCATAGACTGATGCCACATTTGTTAATATTCGTCATGGATCAAACAAACACGTCAGCAACATGTGACGTGGTTGATGACACGGAGGATGATGATGACCTGGCTGATGACGTGTCAGTTGATGTGGCTGATTACGTGGCAACTGATGTGGCTGATGACGTGACGGTTGACGTTGCTGATTACGTGGCAGCTGGCGTGGCTGATGACACATGGCAGGTGACGTGGCCGATGATGTGGACGCTGAGATGGCTGCTGACATGGACATTGACCTCATCACGGCCTATTTGTGAAATAGGCCCATAAGCTGATACAATTTTTTTTGCCATGCCCACTCAAATTTTAGCCCAGTAACACAACCCATAAAAATTCAGCCCACCAAACTTTGGCCAATTTTTCAGCACATTTTCCATAATACGAATTAACGTCCAGAATATATAGTTTTTTAGCTCAGTTATCAGAATTCAGTTAACACAACCCACTTACAGCATCAAATCAGATACAATATCAGATCACATACATGTTTTCATCTAGCATCAAAAGCAATGCACCATGGCACATAAGCCATTCAAGCACCAAAAACAACAAAAGATAGGTTTTGGAAGAATGCATCTTGTTGCAACAGCAAAAGTTTGTTCCAGCAAAATTCGTACCATCATTCAATTAGTTTGGCTTGGCGGACGTTGACCTAGCAGAAGCTCTAGTTTCACCTCGAATTTAGCATACTACTTCATCTCCTCTTAGTCCTTATCCTTTTATGTTTTGGTTCCTGCAGTTGCATTAACAAGTCATCCATTTGTTGGTGCAGCAAGAACTAATTGTTCTAAACAATTATACAAAGTTATATTGGGAACTTATGAAACTAGAAACATCATTTTCTAATACATGACAGAACATCATGCTCATTTGAACAAAATGGATATGCAATCACAACTATTTCACATCAATGGATCACCATGTTTCTTTTAGATGCACGCAAAGATTAATCTAGAAACGATGATAGCTGGTGAGGTAAGTATACTATAATGCAATAGACATTAGAGCTGAAGATGTATGTAGCAAACAGATCCCAACATTTATTTGTGCAAGGAGCAAGGATCTGGAGCAATTGTACAAGGAACTATAGAGAACTGTAAATTGAAGTCGCAGCTCACAAGCATTGGGTCAATAGTCAATTTGTTCTTTGACACAACATTATTAGTACTGAACCTAGCGAAATGGTGTTCATCTGATAAGCTGATCTACCTAATGACATTCTTATATATGGTAGAAACTAACCTTTACACCACACTTGCTGCAAGATGCCCAACAGCTACCAATTTGCTTGCCTGAATTTAAATTAAATGTGATCAGATTTTTGCGGGAACATGTTAGACATGTTCTTTTCCCAAGATCTGCACAGTATGCAATTTGCAAGAACTGGGTCATTACTTTTGACTTATTTCAACTCCAATCATATGTTTTTATCTGATCAACTGTGTTCACATAAATGAATTACCAAAAATTGAGATAAGCAACTACATGTCCTGAATGGAAGTTGTAGATGACGTGAGTATTCAAATAACACAATAGAGATCTGGCATGCATGCACATGTCTTTTTCAGAGACCTCTAAAGCTTCAATCGAGATATAAAATAAACAGCTATAGCATTAGTCCAATTTGCACAACCTCATGAGATTAGCACAAATTGATCCTGTATAGCCTCACCTGACCACATCAGTTGCCTAATTAACCACCATACAAGATGTATAGATTTTTACAGTAGAGACTATACAGGGTGTAGAGAGGAAATTTAGTCACCTATTGGCAGTGATGGTGGACTCCACCCCAGCCTGACAAAGAACACCAAGATTACTCAGTGTATCAGTGTATTGCAACAAAGAACACCAAGATTACTCAGTGTATCAGTGTTCTACTACGATACAAATCAAACTACCAATAGGGATAAAAAAAAATCTAGATCCGCAGATTTGCACTATAAAAAAAATAGTGGCTCCAATATCTCAAATGACAAGAAGTTCAAAAACTTCAATTATGAAACCTGCTTATTTGAAACATGCATATGGCAAACAAATGTACATTTGCCAACATCAACTCAAATGCATGATGAACACAGGAATATATCTATATCAAATCTGAGCACAAAAATAAAAGGCAGTAGAGAAGCAAAGCATCAACATGAATAGCCAAATTTGAGATAGCCATCTATTCTTCAAATATATACAGAAGGACTACCATGTGTATTGCAGGGAAGTCGACTGTGAAGCTGTCATAAACACAAAAGCTAGTGTGTTGCAGTACCACTTATCAAAGCACTAAGCAAAGACTACGGTAAGACTTGGTCGTAAGAAATATGCAGATTAAGTCAAGGCAAGCAAATGAGTATTTACTGCTACTGAACTGAACTTAACATCATTAGCAAAGATAAACTGGTAGCTTGCATCCAATGATGCAAATAGAACAGGAGAGCTTACTGCAACTGAACTGAACTTAACACAATTAGCAGAAATTCCACAACATACAAAAGATGTGAGCATCCAAAACACTACTGCATGTAACCAAATGAACAATCCTGATGTAGATTCACCATGCAGTCACCAAACCAAATCAGCAAGAAAACTCACCGTGTCTCAACATCTGCCCACACGCCCATGTGCCTCAAACAGGTTTCTTGTATCTTGTAGTGGATCGACGGGGCGACCTTAGCTCCATGTCGCATCTGCTCGAACTGGGAGGAGAGCTGCACGGTCATGAATAGCAGCTCGAGCTCACCCTGCACCTCACCTGCTCGGCGAGGGAGTGACGACGGGGCTGCAGGCTATGGGATTGATCTGGTGACCCTCGGTGGAGCGCCGGCTGCGAGCTGCTCCAGCCGGCCTGACACCTCGCTCGCCCGGCGCAAGGTCGTGTGAAAAGTATCTTGCCCCCCTTAATTGGGTTTTGATGAATTAATGACGCAAGCTTAAGTACCTAACAAAGTTTCAGGTGCATAAGCTGGTTTAAAAGGATTATTGGATATGGAGCACTTGTGATTGACCCCTCAAAAGGAATGAATATATAAACAGCATACTTGAAGACTAAATTCATTTTTGATTTGAATTTGAGTATAGAAATGCCGCACTATTAAGAGGGATGTGTAATCTCTAGTCTTTACATTGAAAAAGGTGCTCAAGATGACTAAAAAATCTATGAGAGACACCTTTGCACCTGCACATCACATGGGGATACTTAGATTGGTGCTAACTTTAGAGTTTCGGAATTTTCCTAAAAATGTTCCGGAATATTCTGGAGTTGACAGAGTTTTTGAAGGAGTTCCTGTGGTATGGAATTTTCTCGAAAAGTTCTCCAAAAGAATCTGAAGGTTTTGGAAGTTTCCAAAAAAAAGTTCCGGAAAATTCCGGAACTTAACCCCCAACGGCTAGTTTTGGGGTGAAGGGGTATAAATACTGCCTCACCCCCTCCCACAGCAGCCCCCTTGACCTCTTACTGACCTGTGCTGTTCAGAAATATTCAAAGCCACTCTTTACTCCCTTCTTGGCCTTTAGGTGAAGCTTTGGTCAGGGATTTAAGGAGGGATTCAAGGGAGAGTGCTAGTGACCTGATTTCCCATCTGTTGAGCACCTTGTTCTTTGTCAAGCCGATGGTTTCGCATTTGTTACTCTTGGAGCTTGAAACTCCTAGCGGGCTAGGCATTGCCCATGGAGCATCCAAGGATTGTGGCTGCCTCGGGAAGTTTGTATTACCCCGATAATTGAGTAAGTGACTCTAGCTTGATCTTTGTGGTCGCTAGAGGGAGGAAAGTGGCTTAGGAGTGAAAAGCCCACACTTCGTGGGTCTTCAACGGAGACGTAGGCTTCAAGGTGTGAAGCTGAACTCCGGGAAACAAATCCTTGTGTCTCTTGTGCTTGTTGCTTTTAAATTCGTTCATATTCAAGCATAGAACATATTTTTAGGGTTTGTGCTCGATCTACTTTTCTAGCAAGTTTCTAGCTGTTCTATCTTATGCCAAAGGCCTAGAATAACCTGTTGCATAACTTATATTTGTCAATTTACTTTTTCAGCAAGTTTTTCATAAGGTTGTAGTTCAAATTCTCTAATCTCCAGAAAATTCAAAGATTTCTTCGAAAATTCCGAAAGTTTCAAAATTTCCGGAACAATCTTCGAAAATTTTCGGATGTCGCTGATAAACTTGTTCGAAGTTGTAAAAATTTTCATGTTCGACTATTTCCCTCCTCTAGTCAACATCCTATATCCTTTCACATGGAAGGATCCCTGGAGGCGAGGCCTAGTGTCGTCCTCGTCGGCGCCCCTGGCTTCGATGGAGGGGAGGGAGAAGGAGGGATATGGATGCAGCGAATAGTAGGCGTGGCCGCGATGTCATGCTAGTTGCTGGTGCCACGAGGGAAAAGGTGAATCCTGACGCGCCGATACCCCTCGTGGCCTCCAGCGGAACACACCAGCCACAACCTAGGCCCGTCACTGACGCGGTGGACGGAGCACCGAGACCGCCTGGTCATGAGCCGTTGCCGCTGGATTTGGGTTCGTGGCAGCCGAATCTAGGCCTGCCGCGACTGGATTTGGTACCAGCCAGCACCCGTGTGCCGCAACGGTCGGGGCTCTACGCCGCCGCAATGGCTTCGTTACGGGGAAGGTGAGGAGGGGAGCAAGGGAGGCGAGGGGGGAGGCGAGGAGGACGTCTCGGGCGAGCAGGTGGATTAGAACCGCCGGGGAGGAAGCAGCGGAGGCGAGGAGGAGGCGCAACATGGGGTGAAGGCAGAGGACGGGTGGGAGGTGTGTGGGAACCAGGAGGACAAGAGCTAGGGTTCGGACTGGATGCAGTAGATTATATATCATGAGAGTGCAATCGGAGCCATCAGATCGGTGATGGACGGTCATAAATGGTTGGGCCATTTTGGCCAAAACGGGCCTTGTTCATTCCTTCTCGGCTTAACGTTTTTCTTTTTCTTTTTTCATTTTATTGAATCATTGTGAAGTAACACAGAAAATTAATTATCTTATATACACCAATATATTTTTTAAATATAATAGACTACATATAAGATGTCTTGCATAAGTTTTGACAATTTTTTAACTCATTTACTATTTTCAATGGTTCTGAAAATTCTCCATAGAATCATTTTATGGATGTTTAAGCTTGACATAAAACTTTCATTAGATTTTTGAAAATTGGGATATACATTGTTGAAAGGATCTTGATGTCGCCTAGAGGGGAGGGTGAATAGGCGAATTGATAATTTTTACCCAAATTCAAACCACTTAAGTTTTTGCTGCCGGACAGGTCGGTCAGACTGGTCTGGTGCAGTGCAACTGACTAACAATGTCCAAACTTGAGGAGTGTAGCTTGTAGATGATATTTAGCAGGATGAACATGTCCCAGCACACAGTAATGACACGCCCAAGTAGATTGAGCAGGAAGCACAAGTAAATTGCTAGAATCCAACAAGTAATGCAAAGCATAATGAAAACACGAGGATTTGTTTATCTGAAGTTCAGATTCAACCCAATGAATCCTACGTCTACGTTGAGGAGCCTATTGGAATACGAGTCTTTTCCAACTTCCTTCCAACAAGCCGGGTCTCTCTCAACCACTTTCCTCATCTCCACTAGTTGATCTTTTCCCTTTCGGAGGCAAGATCACAGCCCTCACAAACTTGCTGCTGCTCACCACACCTTGGGAGCTAGCTGGCGACACCAAGCCGTCTAGGAGGCAAACCTCCTAGAGTGACAATTGCTTCAAAGCTTTCTCAACACGAACCACAAGTGCTCAAGCTATGGATTGCTCTTCTCAGCTCACAATTGCTCTCTATTGGCTTCTCTACCACCCAATTCTCAAGATTTCACTAGAATCACACAACTTCACAAAGAGGGGTTGGGGAGAGCTTTTCTTGACTTTGGCCTGGCTTAGGATGAGCTAGGAACACTGTTTTTACCTCAGGAACATCAACCCCCCAAGAATGGAGGTCGTGGGGTATAAATAGCCCAAAGCACAAAAACTAGCCGTTGGCACACTGGGCAGGCCGGTCAGACCGGTCCAGATTGAAAACTAGCCGTTTGCCCCTAGACCGATCAACTGGTCAGACCAGTCTAGCTGGGACAATTCCAAGTTTCCAACACTCACTTTTGTTTGACCTAAAGGATAAGCCAACCTTTAAAAGGAAGATTTGGAATCTTTTAATTCACTCAAGGATATCTCTCAAGGTGAAACTCACATAGGTCAACTAAGAGCACTTTTAGTGTTGTCAATTAGCTAATGTTGCATCCCTCTTGATAGTACGACATACCTATACTCAAGGGTAAATATAAATAGCATGACATCCACTTGAGCTTGTAAGTCTTCATTCTTGCCATACTTTGATCTTTAGATACTTGAGGGCTTCCAACCTAACCTTCAACTTGCGCACATCCAACTTGAGCTAGTGACTTGAGACGCTCCTTTGTCCATGTTAAAGTGTACTTGGAATCTTAAATCACTCCATTTCACCAATCATGATAGATTAGATGCGTTGCATTGCTTCCCTCGATAAGGCCTAGAAATGATACCTCAAAATCCCCCGGATACTAGCTACTTCACCCTAGCAATATACACCTGGCACAAGCCGTCGCTTATCCAAAGCTTGCTTAGTTCCTCATCTCTAGTAACTCGTTTGATTTCTTCACCCATTCTTACCACATTGAGTTTAGCTTTGCTTTCGACATCAATAAATGAAATCTCATTTGAAATCCTCTTCAAATGCTTGATCTTAGTTGATGAAGAATCTCTCATGACTTGCAAGCTTCCACTAATGAGACCAATAAATAGATCATATGCTCGTGTCTTTTAGCATGTCCTTATGAAGTCTTGCAATTTTCCTTCTTATGAATATTTCATACTTTTCTTGATGACCCCTTTTCTCTTGGTAAGACAGGCTATCAAGTTGCTTGGAAAGTTATAGACCAAATTATGAAACTCATCCCCAAGCTTCATTCAACTCTTGCTTGTTGTTGTTCTTTTATTCATCTTCAAGGATCACATACTTGCTTGCTACCTTCATTGTGACCCATATGATACCCATTCACTTGATGAGTTAATATTACAACATGAGTATAATAATATAAACCTGCTCACAATCTTAGATAACTAGTTAGTCCTTTAATCGTTTTGTCATTCAATTCCCCAAAACCCACTTAGGGGCCTAGATGCACTTTCAATTGTTCACAAGATGGATGGATCTCTCACATTGTTTCATACAACTCAACTCA
Source organism: Setaria italica (assembly GCF_000263155.2). Classification (NCBI taxonomy): domain Eukaryota; kingdom Viridiplantae; phylum Streptophyta; class Magnoliopsida; order Poales; family Poaceae; genus Setaria; species Setaria italica. The sequence continues at coordinate 33,042,566 of NC_028451.1, read as the reverse complement.
AACTTTGAAGTTTATACACCCTAAAGTCTTTTCTTTCTCATATATACCTCAAATTTGAACACAATCTTACCTTTACCCTCCTGCTAATATTTTGGATTTACATTGCCACTTGTAGTGCGAAGAAGATGTTTTTCTATTTTTAAATAACTAATTAAGATAACCTTGTGAAGTAAATTGCAAAAATAACTATCTTATAGACCCCAATACATTTTTTACATGTAAAAGACAACAACTAAGTTGTCATGTAGTAGTTTCAAGAATTTTCGAATAGATTTGGTATTTTCTACCATTTAAATGAAGTTTTGCATGCTTGTTGAAAGTAATTACAATTTAAACTACAAGTATCTCAAATAATATCTGTTGACGTCGGATTTTGACACGTGTTTTGAATCGACGTCAAAGAAGGAGAAAGGCGGGCCGATGCGGCGGGCCAGGAGCTACAGTTAGGAATCGGCCGATTGAAGCTACAGTATTTTGGCCGACTGGTAAAAGGAGTCGGTGAAGGTTGGCCGATTGGGAGCTGGAGCGGCTTGGTTAGTATGGGCCTAAGGTGGCCCAGGAAGAAGATCAGCTGAAGAAGGGGATTGGCCCATGGGGAGATAATAACCAACTCCGATACGAGTTGTGTTTGTAAATATTTGTTATCATTTAAAATTAGAGATAGATCCTAGTCGGTTAGGAAATCAGTTGTAATAGGCTATAAATAGCCACCTCTAGATGTTTGTAAAGAACAACACATCAATCATAAAACAAATCTACTTTTTCCTCGTCCTTTACTTTCAAGTCGGCGACTTTGCCAGAATACCTTTTTTCTTCACGAGTTTGTACGGGTTGGCAAGGCTGCATCAACATGATCTCCAGCCGATTCTGTAAGTTCCGCTTATCGAGTAATATCTAAGCTTTAACTTTGAGTGCATCGCTGTTGTTTCGTTTAGATTTATTCACCAGTTATCGATACTAACTAGGATCGTAGGTCTTACCTATTATTTTAGTTTTTATCACCAATTATCCAGCTTGAGGTATGAATTGTCGGCTTTTATTGCTTTCGTTCTTTGTTGTCATACAACCGATTAGATCTATCCCAAGCGTTGCTTATCCAGCGTTATTTAGTTTGCTTTAGTAGCTTTTTTTCTTTACAATCGCTACGCGGTATCGGTTGTTTTATAGTTGGTCACCTCCACAATAAATTGGCCGATTCGCCGATACGCTTCTGAAGACAGATCGGAACTTTAGCCGATCGGAACCCTTGGAATTTAATACTATTGTTTCTTTATCAATCAGCAGGTCAGATTGACTAGCACGCCGCGTGAACCGCACCAGGGCGATAACCCGAACAGGAGTTAAGCAGATTCTCCCGGGTCGTGTATCCGACGTTGAGGATCATCGGCCGATTTTCAGCGCCAACAATATCTAAAAAAATCCCAAAAAATATATTTAAGCAAATATATTCAATTTTAGCCAATATCCTGAAAATAGATGGAAAATTCAAATATTTGTTAGGGATAATTTAAACTTCTATGCACAACTTTATTGAAAATAAAACAATAATATCCAAAAGTGGTCCGAAAATTCTGCGATTTAGGATGGACTCATTTTATGTGTTCTTCATCTCATGGCATATAGTAAAGTAATTGATATACATACTTGGTACAATACATTGTTTACAATGGATATATCTCTCACTTAGTTTCATATAACTCAACTTGAACATTGAAGTTTTCCGAACATTTTCAAATTCATATGGACCTCAAATTTAGACACAACCTTATTACGTTAGTATGAGAAAATATGATGTTACATTAGCAATTGTTGTTTAGAAAAATAATTTTTCTAATTTGTACTTAGGTAGAAGAAAACAAGCCACGTAAAATTTTTCAAGAAATAGCAATTAACACATAAACAACCACCATTAAATGAAAGATTGTGATTTTAAAAAATTCAGAAAAAAGAATCATCAAATTTGGAGTCACCGTGAAGAAATTCCATATACAAGTTTAAATTCCGGATTAAAAAGGAGAAATACAAATTGTTTGTTTGTTCTTCAATCTAGCCACATGGCACAACGAGATTGGCCTAACCGGCCGCACACGGATTGCCCTAGGCGGGATTCGTGGTGACACCGCTCAGCCAATAGCTCGCTGCCGCGTGGCAAGAAGTAGCTGGACATGCACCGATGTTTATACTATAAGGTAACTTACCTACAATAATCTTAACTAAACATTTGGTGAATTGGTTGGGCCGGTGCTTTGTCAGGTGGAGGTCGCTGGTTCGATTCTTTGTTGCGCCAATTTTCTGTAGATTAAATTTCTTTGTTCCCTAACTGACAAATGGGCCCATGATGACTGGATATGACTTGTAGCCGTTGACTGAATTTTTATTCTAAAACACGAAAGTACTTATACAAATAAAAAGCATACTGAAAGAAATTACAAATGAAGTTGTATCTCAGTGGTAAGGCACGGTGAGATGGTTCTCCAAGTCTCAGGTTCGAGTTCGAGTAGACAAAACAATAACGAGGCCATATCGAATCACAACCCGCTCAGCTCCTTGGGCTTGGGTTCGATTCCTTGTGTGCTCCGTTTTATTATTTTTCCAGATTAAAACGCGAGAAACTTAATGTATAGAAAAAGAATAACAAACTGTGTCATGAACGAACATACCTGGGCTCGATGCCCTGGTGCCCTCTTTTCCCTGTTTTTTGTTTTTTTCCAATTTTTTGACCGACTCTTTTTTTTATCGCCCGCATACAAAGACACTATTATTTTTATTCTTTTTTAGTTTTCCCACCTAGCACAACACTCACGTTTTTAAAGAAAAATAGTAGCGGAAGTAAGCAACGTATTTGTACAGTATCAAATCCGTGACGATTTTAATTTTCAATCCATGACGGTTACTGATATTCGTCATAGAAATCGGGTTCGAATTTGAGCATGGACGGCCTGTTTGCAAATGTATGACGAAAATTCACAAATCGTCATAGATGGTACATCGTTAGTGACGTTCTCTGAAAACATCACAGAAAATTCATCATAGATTAACAAGTTTCTTATAGTGCATGGAGGTCAGTCCAATGTCTTGCTGAATGCTTGATCGATCCTCACGCACGTCCCTTTCTCCACACTGTTAGACTGTTACTTACTCATGTATGCTGCTGTAGGAGACCATTGGGCGCGCATCGTATCCTATGCTTGCACTAGAGCTACATCTACATGCCATCTAACCGGAGAACCTAGTGTGTAAAACTGAACAGCATCCTGGTGAGTGGGACTGTCAATGTTGGTGCAACAGCGAAAAGGATTGCCGTCCGTCCTAGTCCTACCGTTAGCAGTATACCTAGGGCGCGGCGCTTGCTTTGCTTTGCTTGGAAAATGAAGCTCCGCTTTCATGGTTTGACATGCGAGGGAGGGGCTGCAAGTCCGCAAGACAGCAGTAGGACTATCTTTCGGCGAATCCCATCCGCAGCGATCGACTAAAAACCGCTTTAACCTGACGGCACACGGTGTCAAAAGGGTCGCGGAATACTTATTGATTATTAGGCTTTGACCGCGGCTGTGTGAGCGAGCGAGTGGGCGTGTCAGTCCCTTCCTCGTGCGTTACTGCGTGCCTTTCCTACACCTCGCAGCCCTAGGGCCACGCCTTTCGAGTCTTTTGGAGCAATCTTTCTTTCTCCCTCGGCGCTTTTGCCTGTGTGTGGGGGAGGTGACAGATCAACGGAGAGGCGAGATGAGGGGCTGGGGCTCTCGTTCCTTCAAAGGCGAAAGCTGCTCCAGAAGGTTGCTATAAAAATGAACAGTCAATCAGAGCGCAGAGGAAAGTAAATTAAGGGGGTGTTTGGATACGAGGTGTTAAACTTTAACAGTGTCACATCGGATGTTCGGATACTAATTAGGTGCACTAAACATGAGCTAATTATAAAACTAATTGCAGAACCCTGTGCTAATTTGCGAGACGAATCTATTAAGCCTAATTAATCCATCATTAGCAAATGGTTACTGTAGCACCACATTGTCAAATCATGGACTAATTAGGCTTAATAGATTCGTCTCGCGAATTATACTCCATCTGTGCAATTAGTTTTGTAATTAACCTATGTTTAATACTCCTAATTAGCATCCAAACATCCGATGTGATAGGTGTTAAACTTTAACAGGGTGTTCCCAAACACCCCCTAAAGCATCCATCCATGCAGCCGCTGGGACGGAATTTCTCTGCAAGCAGTAGCGATGGATGAGGCAGATCTTACCAAAGCGCCAAACGCAAGCGTCCACGCCCTTCACTGATCACACATCAGTGCAAGAATTCTCTCTTCCAATAAAATAAAATAAAATAAAGTTATCACTAACACGTGCTCCCTCCATCCTAAAAATAATGCAACTCTCGTTTCTCGAGAAGTCAAACAATTTTAAATTTGATCAAATTTATAAAAAAAATTACTAACGTTTACGTTTTCAAATAGATTTAGTATGAAAATATATTACATGATTAATCTATTAGTATTGATTTTGTATCATAAATGTTATTAATATTTTGTATAACTTTTGTTAAATTTAAAATTGCTCGACTTCTCGGTAAACGAGAGTTGTATTTTTTTTTTTTTGACGGAGGAGTATGGTTTCGAATCTCACCGAGTACAACCAGCAAGTGTGCTAGCTCGCAGTTACTACTATGGCAACTCCCATACGGGGCTCCTGCAACAGATTGATGTGATATGCATGGCCCCTGCCCGGCCGGCCGGTCCAGCGCCCTAGCCCAGCGGCGTCCGTCCGTCACTGTGGCAAAGGCATCGAAGGCGTTTTTATAGAGCGGGCAGGCAGGGAACAGTCGCCGCACCATCACGAAACAGTGCGGCAGTGGCAACGCTGCCCCCTGCATTGCAGCCTGCAAGCTGCAACAACAAGGCGATGATGAGATGATAAGACGCGACTCGCGACTGCTACCGGACCGGGCCATAGATGCGTTGCGCTGCGCCTTCAATGGCGTCACGCCACCCGCGGCGGGGGCCGCGCGGCGCGGCGGACCGCAGCGCCAAGGGGCCGCCGCTGGTTTGATCGGCCGGACGGCGCGCCGCGCAGGAGGGAGGGGTTTGTTTGTGGGCCGTGTGCCGTGGGTGAGTTCTGCGATTAGCCCATGAGCCTGCCTTGGCCCAACGAACGCTTCGGTACAAAACAAGTTTGGGCTTCGGGTAAGGGACTTTTCCTACTAGGCAGGCCATCAAAGGATTGGGCCCGCCTGTGCGCGCGGCGGGGCGAATCAGAAATCGTATCCGAGTGCTATTCGGATCCCCCTCAAAAAAACGAGTGCTATTCGGATCGAATCGAATCCACCGAATTCCAAACGTATCCCGTCCCCAGCCCGATTCGGAGCGGTTACGTCCTCCGTTTCCTTTTTTTTAGGGGGGCGAGCCGGCCCACCATAAAGAGTCGTGGAGGCGTCGGCGTGTCCAACTCAAACAGATGCACGTCGTAGCACACCACTGCCTGTCGTCAGCGCCGGATTTCGGCGAACTCGGGATCGGCTCGCCGGCGGCATGGAGGGAGGCGGCGAGAAGAAGTACCCGATCGGCTTCCGGTTCAAGCCCAAGGACGAGGAGCTCGTCGAGTACTACCTCCTCCCCAGGCTGCAGGGCCGGCCGACCGTGCCCAACGACTCCGTCATCGAGGCCAGCGTGTACGACTACCACCCGGACAGGCTGACCAACGGTAGGCTATCATGTTCTAGCCGACGAGCAAATTTTGTTTCGTCCTGCATTTTCTGTCTGATTTCATGGCGTCGTGGTGACATCGCATCGCAGAGTACAAGAGCGGGGGGCAGGAGGAGTGGTACTTCCTGTCGTCGAGGGCGCGCATGTACGGGAACGGCGTGAGGCCGGCGCGGAAGACGCGGGACGGGCGCGGGCGGTGGAAGGCGTCAACGGCCACCAAGGAGGTGGCCGAGGAGGTGGTCTGCAACGGCATCAAGTTCTGCAAGAGCGTGCTCAACTACTTCGAGGGCAACCCCAAGAAGGAGGCCAGGACCAAGTGGATCATGCTCGAGCTCACCGTCCCCGAGTACGAGATCAAGCTCGATAAGCCTGGCGCCAAGAACATGGTAAGTTTCAATTCGAGACGCTTTCTTTCTTTTCCTTTTTTTTTCTTGTCGGTTTGTTTCTGTGGGTAGGGCTGTAAATGTAAATGAGCCGAGCGGGCTCATCATCTCAAGCTTGAGCTTGTTATTAGAATATCGAGCCGAGCTCGATCGGAGCCTGCAACTAGACTAAAGTTTGGCCCACTCGTAATTCAAGCCGATCTCTTATAGCGAGCCAACCACAAGTATTTTAGTCTTGTGATTTTTATCAATCATAAACTTATAATATAATAAAGTCTATATAATAATTAGACTAGAGTCATTGCATTGTTTGTAAACTTCGGAGATTTGGACAATGCAATTAGATAAGAAAATTAGAATATACGCAATGGAGTTTTCACTTGTTGTAATCAGTGGCGAACCCAGAGTTTTTATTGAGCCTGGGCAGACACTGCAGTCTGCATGCCGTGGTGTGCTGTCTGCCTTGCTATGTGCCTTTGGCAATTTTTTACGATGCAGTGCACCCTTACTTATTGGAGCTGGGGCATGTGCCTAGGGTCGCCGTGCTCTGGGTCTGCTCCTGGTTGTAATAATCCACGAGCTTACTCGAGCTAGCTCGAAAAGCTCACGAGTTTTGAACAAGCCTGAGCTTGGCTCGTTTAGAATTCGAAACCATACTGAAACATGTGTAAGACGAGCCAAACGCGAGCGACTCACGAGCCCCAAACTCTAAACTCCATTGACAGCTCTATGTGTGGGCACCTCTGCTTGCAAAAGTATATTTCCACAGCATGTCCGCTTCAAAATAATATTTCTACTGCGTTGCTATACTGGCGTGTGATTGCTAATTAAGCTATTTCGGTGACTGGATGCAGTTGGACGAGTACGTCATGTGCAAGATCTACGTGTCCCCGCAGCACAAGAAGAAAGGCGACGCCGACGACGACGAGGAAGGCACCAGCTCGGCGTTCGAAGAGGAAGAAGAGGAAGCGTGCTCCTCCACGCCACACGGCCAAGGCACGGCGGAGTCCATGCACGCAGACAAGCAGGCCGGCAAGCGGCCCATGGTCGAGCAGCCGCCGCAGCGCGGTAGCTTCGCGCCCGCCCGGAAGCAGGCCCGTCAAGGGAGCCTAAGCACTGGATCAGCCACGCAAGCGAGCTACTCCTCCACCAGCAACGCTGCCTCCTCGACGGAAGCGTACTGCGGTGGTCTGGGTCAACTAACGGGTGCACACTGTGGCCTTCAGTTTCAGGCACCACCAATGCCGCGGCCGGCAGGTGCGTACAACGGCCAGGCACCAGCGAAGCCGCCGGCGGGCGCGTGCGGTGGCTGGGGACTCGTGCAGCTGCCAACACCAACGCCGGTGCTGTACCAGCCGTTCGCGGACCCGACTGACGACGACCCCTTTGGCCAGATGGCGGCAACGATGACGCGTCCTACGACACCGGCGAACCAGGCGGCGAGGCTGCCGGGCTTCCCGGGGAGCCAGCCGCCGCGGCACCCGGGGACGGGGTTCAGGCCGCAGGTGTCCCTGCAGTGCTGCTACGACCAGAACTACCGACCCGTGCAAGTGCAGCAACCGCCGCCCGGCAACGCGTCCTCGTCGCAGCTGCAGAGGCTGCCCGCGTTCCTGCCGCAGCAGCAGATGCTGCAGCCGTTCCTCAACGGCGGCGCCAACCGGCGCGCGGGGGCCGCCGCCGTGCCTCGCGGCCCGTCGTACAACGGTTACCCTTACCAGCGAACCTCGTTGGCGCCGACCGCGGACGGCCACGGCGGAGCAGCGAACGAGAAGAATGGTGCGGCGCGCTTCAACGTCAACGCGGAGCAATTTTTTGTGGATCTGGCCACGATTAACCCGTCCCTGGCCGGAGGTTGTACGCAGCCGGCGCCGGTCGGCCTGGTCAAGCCACCGGCGCCCGCGGCGGCACGCCCGGTCGAGTCACCCGCGCCCCGCGGCGGCCGCTGTTGCGAAAGTTAAAACCGAGACCGGAGAAACGTCTGGTCTGAAGACGCAAGATGCTGCTTAGTTAAGCTTATTTTCTTTGCCATTTTTCCTGATGCTAAATCTGTACTGCTAGTAGTAACATATTCTGATTGCAACGCACAACGCATTTAGTATCTGAAGACGTCTGCTACTCCGTGTTTTCTTTTCCAGAGCACATCTGCGCTCGGCCAATCGAGATCGTCAACGAAACATCCGTCTGAACCACTTCGATTGCGCTAGCCTGTTAATCTTTTTTTATGGTTACTAACCTTGAAGCCACATGGGTGTAACTGTAACCCAAAATTTAGCTCCACTTGCATGATCGCCCATACCACACTGCACCCTGTTCCCCTCGATTCTGAACTCCAGAGTGGACTCCATCTGGGTATTAATTCTTGAGCTAGACATGAGCGGGGCAGTTGACTTCCCACCGCGCTGACGAACGGACCAGGTTGAATGATGATCGGAAGTCAATGCACAACAGTAGTGTCCTAGGCCTGCACAAGAAAAGCCACAAAACCAACTCTGTTTGACAAGTTCTCTCAGCAGCTCAGGTCGCACCTGTGCTCCTCTAAATTAAATATCAAATAAACTTCGCTATCAGCTGGTCGTCGCGCAGCTCGACCCTCCGCATTGTTTATCGCGGATTGTTTATCCAACCCATCCCGATCGCGCAGAAGCACAAAAATCCAGCGAGTCCCGCGCCGCTAGATTCCAAACCGCGGCAACCGAGCAGTCTGAACCCAACGACTCTGCCGCCGCTGCGACAGATGCCGGTCTATTCCCGCCAACCAGAGCGCACGCAGCATATAGCCCAGGTCAACGCTCTCCTACGCCACCCGGTGCCGTGCACTCCTCCTACGCTTCATGGGCGCCCGCATCCGCGCGCGCCCCACGCCGTCGCGGCACAAATGTCTCCGCTCCGTCCCGCTCCGCCGCGCTCGCTCGCGTTCCTGGTCTCGACCCTGATCCTCCTCCTCCTCTCCGCCCGCACCGCGGACGCGGGGCCGCTGGCGACGGAGTTCGCGTACCCCGACCTCGTCGCCTCTAGCATCCTGTACGTCGACACCGGCGGCGCGTTCCTCGAGTCCAGGAACCGCGCGTTCAGGGCCGCCGTGACCAACCCCGGGAAGCAGCAGGACAGGTTCTACCTCGCCGTCCTGCACACCCCGTCCGCCACGGTGGTCTGGTCGGCAAACCGCGCCGCGCCGACGACGTCGTCGGGCTCCGTCAATCTCACCGCGCAGGGGATCACCGTGTCGGACCCCAATGGGACGGTGCTGTGGTCGACGCCGTCGCCGCTGCGGTCCCCCGTCACGGCGCTGCGGCTGCAGGACAGCGGGAACCTCCAGCTGCTGGGCGCCGGGAACGCCACGCTGTGGCAGTCGTTCGACGCCGCCACCGACACCCTGCTCCCGGGCCAGCCGCTGCGCGCCGGCGCGTGCCTGGCCGCGGCGGCGAGCGCCGCTGGCCTCGCGGAGGGGGACTACCGGCTCGCCGTGACGGCCGCGGACGTGGTGCTGACGTGGCAGGGGTCCACGTACTGGCGGCTGTCGAACGACCTCCGGTCCTACAAGGACCGCAACGTCGCGGTGGCGTCCGTGTCGGTGAACGCGTCGGGGCTGTTCGCGGTCGCCGCCGACGGCGGCCCCGTGTTCCGCGTGGACCTCGCGGCCGCGGCGTTCCCCGTGCTGAAGCTGGGGTACGACGGCCGCCTGCGCATCACGGGCTACCCGATGGTGAACTCGTCGGCGTCGCTCGGAGGCGACTTCCTGGCGCCAGCCAACGACTGCGACCTCCCGCTGCAGTGCCCGTCCCTGGGGCTCTGCTCAACGGCCGGCAACAGCTCGACCTGCACATGCCCACCGCTCTTCGCGGCTTCCCCGTCGACCCCCGGCGCGTGCATACCGGGGGACGGCTCGACGCTCGCGTCGCCGGCCTCTTGCCAGAGCAACAACAGCACCGTGCCCGTTTCTTACCTCGCCCTCAAGTCTCAGGCTGCCTACTTCGCCACCAAGTTCGATCCCCCGACCATGGCCGGCCTCAACTACACGGCGTGCCGCGGCCTCTGCACCGGGATCTGCACTTGCCTCGCCTACTTCTACGACACCTCCTCCCGGAGCTGCTACCTGGTTCGGGAAAAGCTGCTCGGCTCGCTGTATTTGAGCTCGTCGGCTTCAGCCTTGGGATACATCAAGACGGTCCACTCGCCGCAGAATGGTACAAGGAATTCGAAGTCGTCGTCTGCGAACCGCACCGTCCCAATCGTCTTGCCATCCATCGCGGCGTTCCTTCTCGTTGCGGTGATCGCATGGTACGCGTGTTGGAGGAGGATGAGGAAGAACGGCAAGAAGAAGAAGGCCAAGAGCTCCGGCGTGAAGCAGGCGTACGTGGGCCGTAAAAAGCCGCCGTCGTGGGACACGGGTAATGCCGACGCTGATGACGACGATATCGTCGTACCGGGCATGCCGACGCGGTTTACCTACGCGGAGATTGCGACGATAACAGGCAACTTTGGGACCAAAATTGGCTCCGGCGGGTTCGGTTCTGTGTACAAAGGGGAACTCCCCGGCGGCGAGGGGCTCATCGCGGTGAAGAAGCTCGAGGCCGTCGGCGTGCAGGCCAAGCGGGAGTTCTGCACCGAGATCACGGTCATCGCCAGCATCCGGCACGTCAATCTCGTCCGCCTCCGCGGCTTCTGCGCGGAGGGCTCGCGCCGGCTGCTCGTTTACGAGTACATGAACAGGGGCTCCCTTGACCGGTCGCTGTTCGGCCGCACGGGGCCAGTGTTGGAGTGGGGTGAGCGCATGGAGGTGGCGCTCGGAGCGGCCCGCGGCCTGGCGTACCTGCACACGGGGTGCGACCAGAAGATCGTGCACTGCGATGTGAAGCCGGAGAACATCCTGCTGGCCGACGGCGGGCAGGTGAAGATCGCCGACTTCGGCCTCGCCAAGCTGATGTCGCCGGAGCAGTCGGAGCTGTTCACCACCATGCGCGGCACCCGCGGGTACCTCGCGCCGGAGTGGCTCAGCAACGCCGCCATCTCGGACCGCGCCGACGTGTACAGCTTCGGCATGGTGATGCTCGAGCTGATACACGGGAGGAAGAACCGGGGCGAGCAGACCGACAACAACGTCGCCATCATCGGGGGCAGCGGCGAGCAGCTGTCGGAGTGGCCGTCCGGATGGAGCAGCGCGGCGGCGGCGTCGACGCCGAGCGGCGCCAGCTGCAGTGGCGACGAGTACTTCCCGATGGTGGCGCTGGAGCTCCACGAGCAGGGGAGGCACCTGGACATCATCGACGCGAGGCTGGAAGGCCGCGCAGACGAGGCCGAGGTGGCGCGCGCCGTGCGCATCGCGCTCTGCTGCCTGCACGAGGACCCCGCCCAGCGGCCGAGCATGGCCGCCGTGGTGCGTATGCTGGAAGGCACCGTGTCCCCACCGGAACCGCGCGTCGAGGCGCTCGGGTTCCTACGCCTCTACGGGAGGGGCTACGCCGTGCCGACCACCTCACTGGTCGCCATGGCCGGCACGTCTGGCTCCGCGGGCACGCCGTCGTCGACGGCTGGCGCCTCGCAGTTGACCGACTCGTTGCAGGGCGTGTCAGAGCCAAGATAGCAGCACAAGATTCAGCTCCTGCGACGTGGCACGGATCAGAGGCTGAACTAATCTGGTGCCGACGTGGCGCCGGAGCGGTAGTTCTTGGTCAAGACGATTACATGATACCAGCTGATTTTTTAGAAGGACACGACACGACAGTCGACAGGTGCAACAGCACAGAGGAATGGTCGTATCAGAGAATAAACTAGTTGCAGTGGGTTTAAACTAAGATTAGGTATGCTGTTGGTGTCTTGCCGTGCCGACTTCCGATTATTGTATGCTCTGCTTACGATTCATTTGCTTAGTACACTTGTTTGGCGAGATAGAGAAGGTCGGTCGATGTAGAGATGTATATAATCGGTGAAAAGAAAAACAAAAAAACATAGAAAACACAATGCAAGCTATGTACTCCCTCCGTCCATACTACTACTCATGCTCCGGTGACTTCATTTTGGTTTGAAAATCCTACGTTTTTTTTTATCTTTGTTCAGAAAGCACCTATTTATATTTTGAATTTCGCAATTAAGCAATATGCCGCGAAAAACACAAATAGCACCTATTTATCTAGTCTCAACCATTAACACTGAGAATATCAAAACTACCAAGACAGCTAAGTAAGTGTTCCCATATATATTGGCAAATTTGTCACCTGAATTTGTATCAAAACTAGAACCAGTAAATTCCATGCATTGAACTATTGAACTATCTCTTGCCGCAATTTTTTCGGACGAATCTTGACACATTAACCTTTTTTTTTAAAAAAAAGAATATGTGATTGAAGCCATGCTGCAACATGAAACATGGTATTATCCGATATGAATACATTTAGTCATTTACATTAGGGCACCCAATTAGTGCCATCAATTGACCAAAGGAGGGTCAGTTTAGTACAAACCCAAATAATTTGCATCCAAATATTTTTATCAACTTTATGACTAGTAACTTCATCTTTCGTATTCTGTTCATAACAGGTAGCAGTAACTAATTTATTAAAAAATTTCGCAAGCCTGGGACAACCCTCCGGGCGGAAAATTGTTACAATCACCAATATAGGCGGAGTTTGGGAGGAGGGGGCTAAATTTTAGCCCCCGTCACATCGAATGTTTGGACACTAATTAGGAGTATTAAACTTAGACTAATTACAAAACTAATTACACAACCCCTAGGTTAAATCATGAGACGTATTAAGCCTAATTAGTTCATGATTTGACAATGTGGTGCTACAGTAACCATTCGCTAATGATGGATTAATTAGGCTTAATAGATTCGTCTCGCGATTTAGCCTAGGGGTTCTGCTATTAGTTTTGTAATTAGCTCATATTTAGTTATCATAATTAGTATCCGAATCCGATGTGACAGGGTTAAAGTTTAGCCCTTGTCTCCCAAACACCCACGTAGTAACGATGAAAGAATTACATTATCTGTCAAAGTTTTGGACCTTCAAGCAGAGGCTTTCAGCTCTGCCAGCCCTTCCAGTGGGACAGTGGTAGGAGCAGGCGCTCCACCTGTCGTTGGCCTGCAAAATTTACCAGTTGTTATTACAGCAATCTTAACAAGGCAGGTTATCCTATAAAAAAAATCATAACACACTGGATCACTTACAGTCCAATCATAACTTTGAAGGAATCATAGATGACCCACTGAGCGCCAGTCAGGGTACCGACCATCAGAATGCGAAGAGGAAGGCCACGCGTGAAAAGGCCCATGAGGCCAAGGTTCTTGACAGCCTGACGGATTGAGAGAAAACATCACATATCGGCAAAAGAGCAATCAATGTGGGTGGAGTTCATCTGCGTTCTGCAATGTGGACTCACATCTCCGACAGTGGCTCCCCTGGAGTTGTTCAGGAACGAGACCAAGTTGTCGGCAGGGTGCGAGACGGCGGCGCAGAAGACTCCGGCGATGTAGCCGCTCCCGAAACTGACTCCGAGCTGGAGTGGTTTGCTGCACTGATCCTTTGGCGTTGAGATGAGGTGCTTGTAGGTCATCTCCACGATGTTCTCGTATGTCGCGAACTTCATCATGGTGTCTGCACGGAGGATGGGGAAGTTCAGTTTGGAAAGCTCATATGCAAACTATGGATGCTATCTGAAAAAAGAGAGGACACTTACAAGGAATCTGTCGCCCCCAAAGAGGAACCAGTCCTCTAAACAGCCTGAAGTTCAGAAACATCATCGACGAGTTTGTCAGCACAAAACAGCATAAACACAGGCAGCCTGAGCTTGATGTTGTACCACATACCCTGCATATCCCTCGGACCTGACGATCTTGGGGAAGCCGTCGCGGAGCCCCCTGGCGTAGCCGGGCTGCGTCTGCACCCTGACCTTGACGGCCTCCATGGGGCAGAGCGCGATGTCGGCGAACACCTCGGCGGTGGCCGAGCCGGCGAGGTAGATGAGGGTCTTGTACTTGTCGGCGTACTCGGGGCCGGCGAGGTCGGTGTACTCCTTCTTGAAGATCTCGTAGAGGCCGTACTTGAACGCGCCCTGCGCGCTGTACCCCAGGAACGTCGGCGCCCAGCCCCTGAAGAAGCCGCGGAGGCCCTGCTCCCTCATCACCACGCCGAACGCCGACGAGGTGCTCTTGTACTTGGCAGGGTCGATCTGCGAGCGAGGCCATGTTGCATTTCGCCACGTAAGAAATCATAACAGCGTTCTTGCTCAAAGAATACAGAAATAAAATCAGAGCAGCTGTGCAGCTGTGTGTTCTGTGTGTTAAGCTGCTGCTCTGCTGCTGTAATGTTGAGGATGTTCAAACGGGCCGGGCGGCAAACCAATAGGACACATTTCGGCCTTGTTCAGCTGGGCTGACCCAATGCAATTGTACAAGAAGCTAAACAATTCGTGGCGAAAGCGAAACGCAACCACAAACCTTGGGAGTCAAACGGTCAAAGAGTGCGACATTTCCCGTGGCGCGCGCGGCGCTCAGGCGACCACAGGTTGTCGGACACGACACGCACGCAGTTACGCACCTGGATGTTGCACTTGATGACGTCGAGCGGCGTCACGGCGGCGTGCGTGAACCCGCAGGCCGCGGCCCCACCGACGGCGCCCGCCGCGTAGTATGCCGGCGAGAACATCTCGATCTTCCCAAACGGCTCGCTCGGCGCCCCCGCCACCACCGCGGCGGGCGGCGCCTCCCGGCGGCCGCTGGCGCCGGGCCGCGGCGCGTAGAGGAAGCTCGGGAGCAGCGGCTGCTGCTGGCGCGGCGCCATCTCGGGGACGATGTGTCACGTCACGTGCCCGCGCCGCGTTGGAAGCTTGGAAGCGTGCGTGGGCGGAGCTCGGGCAGGCTCTGGCGCGGCGATTTCACGGATGGCTCGTGGTTTTCCCGGTCGGCTGGAGCCCTCCTGCGCGGCGCAGCTGTCGTTTTATACGGGGAAGCGCGAGGGTGCGTGCCCGTGGCACAGTGGCCCGTGACGTGCGTCCCGGGGTTTGACCCGCGCGACGGCTTGGAAAGCAAGGCGGCCGGCGGCGAGTAGTGTGGAAAACTGGAAATGGGGCGGCTTGCTGGGTTCTTTCCTGGAACTGGTCACACGTACCTGCTCCGCGCGGAGAGTTGGGTTGGGGGTGCGCACTTGGTGGCATGTTCGAGTTGTGAACTCCCTCCAATCCTTTTGTTTGAAACGGGAGTGCAAATCTTGGAACGCCGGAGTGGCTCAGCAACGCCTCCAATCCCTCACATCAGGAACAGGTATTTACTTGGTGGCATGTGAGGTTTGTTTTGACGCATGTGTCTCAGATTCTTCTCGTTGAAAATTATACCCCTGCTAAACTTTAACACCTGTCATATCGGATGTTTCATACTAATTAGGAGTATTAAATATAGTCTAATTACAAAACTAATTACACAGATGGAGTCTAATTCGTGAGATGAATCTATTAAGCCTAATTAGTCCATGATTTGATAATGTGGTGCTACAGTAACCATTTGCTAGTGATGGATTAATTAGCCCTCAATAGATTCGTCTCGTGAATTAGACTTCATCCGTGCAATTAATTTTGTAATTAGCTATCCTCCTAATAAGCACCTAAATATCCGATATAACCTTGTTAAAGTTTAACCCCTCGTATCCAAACACCCGATCCAACGTATCGGCGAAGCATCTCACGTTAACGGTCTCAAGCTAGGTAGAGAGAGCCCAGCATATTTGACTGTATCCAACTACTCCGAAGCTGCACGTCTGCACACGTGTCTCCTTCGGGTCAGCCCGATGGTCAGGTACAAGATGAACCCAGTCTTGGTTGGGTCACGTAGAAGCTCTGTGGCGACTACTGTGCTGTGTGCTCAACTCAACTGACCCATCAACAGATGTTTGCATAAAAAAGGAGCCTAAACTCTAGAACTCAGGCGTCGATCACGACACAATTAGATTGTTAGAAGCCCAAAATACTCCATTGGCGATATGAGGCCATAATCTACTCTCCTCCTATTTTAAAGGCGGCCCTCTCTCACGCACGTACGCGCAGGTCTCTCATGGCTTTGAATTGATACCCTCCTATAACGAACGTCCACGACGTTGGAAGCTGCAACAATCTGCAGCGATGGCCCGGTGGCGGAATGCGAACGACGGCGGCGCTCGTGCAACCCTCGCGTTGGCCATCCTTGTGGTCTTGGCATTCTGCGCGCGATCTGCGTCAGCAGTAGGCAGTAAGTTTCTTGGATTTCTTCAGGGATATCTCTGATCAGAGTTCTGAACCCGAAACTACTTTCGCACCTGCGAATTTCCATCAAATTAGCACAGAAATCATGCAGCTTTAATTTCTTTTGGTTGTACAGGCACGCCTCATTCAGCCTTCAGCTACAAGGATGATGACCCGGACGGGCCTGCGAAATGGGCAACGTTGCAGAAGGACTGGGCTGTTTGTGACAGCGGCAAAGAGCAGTCACCGATCGACGTCGCAAAGGTGGAGGTCTCCGAGGATTTAGGCCCACTGGAGCAGACCTACAAGGCCGGAGCCGCCGCCGTGCAAAACCGAGGCCACGATTTCATGGTCAGATGAGCCCAACTTTAACATTGTTCTTCGTTCTACTTTTGATCTAGATGATGAAAGCATAGCAAACAAGAATTTGAGGATTTTTTTCGATCTTTTGGTTCTCGGTGTGATGTGTGATGCCTGTCCAATTGTTCTTTTGTCTAGCTAAACTGGAAAGAAGCGAACGGCAAGCTGACGATCGACGGGAAGGACTACACGCTGCTGCAGGTGCACTGGCACGCGCCCTCTGAGCACACTGTCAATGGCACCCGGTGAGCATCCACGCCATGACTGGATTCCAAAGGAACCCGTACGTTGTTGTTACTTGGTCGTCGATGTGTGTTTCCAACGATGTGGTGTGTGCAGCTTCGACGCGGAGATGCACATGGTGCATGAGGACACCACCAAGGCGAAAGCTGTCGTCTCCGTGCTGTTCAGCTCCAAAGCAGGCAAGCCCAGCAAGCTGCTCGGTGATGTACTACTCCCTCCGTTGCACTCCAGCTTTTTCTTTAGAGTCACGTTTGATCAAAATTATAGTAAAGATCATAAAAATTTATGATACCGAATGGATATACTATGAAAATATATTTAACTAAAAAAATTAATGGTACTTATTTGGTATCTATTTTATTGCATAAATTTGGTTAAACTTGAGATGTTTTGACTTTAAAAAAATTGGAATGACTTATAATTTGAAACGGAGGGAATACGTGCCTCGTATAATGCATGTCGTTGATTTAATTACAAAATCATCGTATCGATCCACAGAGAATGAGAGCATGACGAGGGCATCCTAATATGCAGCTACGGCCGTACTTCGAGAAGCTTACTGGTAAACAGAATGCTACGGAGGAAGTGAAGGGCCCAGTTGATCCGGCAGCCTGGATAAACAAAGACTCAGGCTACTACAGATACGAGGGCTCTCTTACAACGCCACCTTGCACCGAAGGAGTGATTTGGACGATCTTGAGCAAGGTACACTGCAGTTATGGGTCTGTTTCAGGCATCCGGTTAATTTCATTTGGCAAGCACAACTTGAAATGCAAGGATTTCAAAGGCCTTTTGTTAATTACTCCTTATTTACTTTTCAATGCAAGACCATAAACTTCTTCACTAATGTCACTGTTGGAAAACTGAGCATTGGTCCTAGCCCTTAGTACCGGTTGATTTTTGACTCGGTACTAATATGAGCATTAGTACCGGGTCTAACGGCTAGTTCCCCAGGAGCCCCCCTGATCCCCTTTAGTACCGGTTGTGAGCTCCAACCGGTACTAAAGGTCCCCAATTGGTACTGGGTGGAGCCTCCACCGATACTAATGTACATGAGCACCCACTCGGTACTAATGTACTAATGGGTGATCTTTAGTATCGGTTGGAGCTCCCAACCGGTATTAAAGCCCTATCTCCTCCGCCTGGCCTCACCCATCTTATCTTCCCAGCCCCCTCCGCCTGGCCTCACCCTCTCCCTCTCCTCTCCGCCCTCTCCCTCTCCCTCTCCCCTCTACTCTCAGCTCCCCCTGCCTCTCTTCCTCCCTCCCTCCCTTCACTCCCTCCCTCCTTGTGCACCGCCGGACCTCACCTTGTGCGCCGCCGCCTCTCTCACTCCCTCTCTCCCTCCACTTCTCACTCTTGAGGCCGGCCGGCACCTCCTCTGCCTCCCCTCCCCTCCCCCCTCCGCTCGCCCCTCATCGGCGGTGAGGAGCAGCGGCGGGGCGAGGTGAGGTGGCTGCGGCACGCAAGGTGACGTCCGATGGCGCGGGCAGGGGCAATGGCAGGCACGAGTTGCAGGCCACGACGGCGGGCATGACCGAGAGCGGGCCGCAGTCGGCATCGACAGCGGGCGCGGCCGGGAGCAGGCTACAGGCGGCGTCGACGGCGGGCGCGGCTGCGGGCGACGGTGGGCGCGCATCTTGATCCAGATGTGTCCCTCTCCCCCTCTCCCTCCATTCATCTCACTCAGTTCGATCGCTGGCGAGGGGCCAAGCGCTCGGCGGGTTGCGTCTCTGGAGAGGGGCCAAGTGGCTGGTGGGGGCGTGGGGCCCAAGGGTGGCAACGGGGGCAAGGGCGGTGGTGGGAGTGAAGCGTCCCCACATAAGTAGAGACTAAATGTGATCCAATTATCAGTCCCAGGAGGCTGATAACACATTTATTCAACAGATAGTTCAGAAACCGTACAACTCCCGAAGGAGCGGGTGGGCAAGCCACACCCAAAGCAAGACTAAAGCGATAACAATACAAATCCAAGTTGCAGTCCAGTCGAACTCCGGGCTGCAATCGGAACTATGCGTCAGCGGAAGCATCCTGCAAAAGGGCCAACACCGCAGGCAGCGTTGGGTGCAGACGCAACCTTCTACTCGAAGTCCTCGGCGACGAAGTCCGGATCCTCCTCTGGAGTAACAACACAAGGGTGAGTACAAAGTACTCAGCAAGTCCAACCCCATCCACGGAGGGGGATACAACAAGAATATGCATATGAATCATCAAGGATATAGCTATGGTTTATTTGCAATAAAGCTGAATTTTAGACATATGCAGGGTTTCATTTTAAAGAAGTTTCATGAAAACATTTTAATAAACGATATAACAAGTGGGGTTGATCCTACACAAAGGATCCAAGTTTTATAAACATTTTAATAAACGATATAACAAGTGGGGTTGATCCTACACAAAGGATCCAAGTTTTATCGCTACCGGACTCCCCGTCCGCCGTAGCGCACGGCACAACTGCCGGACACTTCCAAAATTCCACACACCCACACACACCGTAAATACCAGTCATCCCTCAAAAGCTAGTTGTGTGACCGAGCCGTAACTCGTCCAATGCCGTGGACACGGCTACCCGGATAGGTTTTAACTCTGCAGAAGTTGTACACTTTTCCCACAAGTAGGGTACCGTAACGCGATCACCTTAGTGACGGTACGGATCCTAACAAAGCCATTACCCACCTTAGCCAACACTGACTATTCAACACGGAAACACCCAAGGGGTTAGCAACCCATCCACGGGGCCGAAACCGGGACCTAAGTCACCAAGAGCTTAGTCCTTTTCCAAGGGC
This sequence comes from Setaria italica, assembly GCF_000263155.2. Lineage (NCBI taxonomy): Eukaryota > Viridiplantae > Streptophyta > Magnoliopsida > Poales > Poaceae > Setaria > Setaria italica. Next base: position 33,022,887 of record NC_028451.1, on the reverse strand, counting down.
TCCCGTTGCTCACCAGCACATCTGAAGCCTAGCAGATTAGCTAGTGGGATTTATGCTAAGCCGTTGCCCATACAACGGTCGAGTAGTTGTACGATGATGGAATTAGGCAGGATGACACATCAACTCGGTCCTTAGCCATGACAAGATGATAACTCCCACTCTGCTCAACCACTAAGGTACGAGCCCAACAACCCGGTATTCCACACAAGAAACACCCATCCATCTCATCCACCACCTCTCTTTACACCCGAAAACCCAACTCCTCAGTTAAACATACTCACACATTTACCTTCCGAATAAACAGATGTAGTCATGTTTGAATTTGGATAATGAGTTCCTAAGCATACTAGCAGTATTTATCATCTAAATAGAGCAACTCATATTTAGAGATAAATATGGGACAACAAGGAATAATCATAACAATCAAGGGGTGGCTATCCAACCGTGTCTTGCGATAAAACAATATGCATTTTATAAAACGGGCCAATAGGGTGTGTCTGAAAAACTGGGTATTAAATATGCATCAAAGGGTGAGATTGGACTTGCCGTTCTCAAAGCCTTCCGGGAGCTCCTGCTCGCGGTACTGGTCCTCGGGCTCGGGCTCACGGTCGAACTCCTCCTCGCGCTCCTCCTCGGGTACTCCGCGATCTATGGCACACACAAATGAGCACACAATAAATAAAAAGGAAAAAGATTTTACCCGTTGAGCTCCGAACAGGAAGTGGGAACGGAAAATAGGTAGGAAGAGTATTTTCATGAAATTTTGATATGCCTCGGCGGAAATATATGAGAGGAGGCCGTGGTCGAATTTGGGATTGATTGGAGGAAATTTGGCGCATGAAATGACGGTTTAAAGGAGTATTAGGGGCTTTAAAATGAGGTTTAGGACTAAACCGCGAGAGCAGGGGCCTATCTGTAATTATTTTTGGAATGGTGGGAGGACTTGTTCACGAATAGGGAAAACTTGAGGGTTAGATCGGGAGAGGAGGGACTTTATCCTCTTCTTCCTCCTTGGGCCATAACAGGGGATGTGGGGGAGGGTTGACCGGCGGCGGGCCGGCCGGCCTTGCTTGCCGGCGGCGTGGCCGAATGGTGGGGGAGGGAGAGGGTGGTGTGGGGGACCCGTTTTGGGCCCTCACCTTGGCCGGCGACGGTGGGGAAAGGGGCGCCGGCGGTCGGTCCAGGAGGGGGCGGCGGCGACTAGCGGCGGCGGCGGTCGGGCGCACGGGGAGGCAAGGGAGGGGCGGCGGCGAGCTAGCGACGGTGGTGGTGGTGCGGAGGGCCGGGCGTGGCCCCTTTTATAGGCCGGCAAGGGAGGGGCGGCCGGTGGCAATGATGGTGGCTGGGACTTTTCGGCCGGTGGCGTGCCCGGGCGGGCTTGCTCGTGGATGGCGTGGCGGCGTGGTCGTCGAGGGCACACAGGGGGCGGCGACCTCGTGGGGAAGCGCGCCGGGGAGGTGGCGTGGTGGCCGGCGGATGGCGCGGTGCACAGGGGCAGCGACGGGATGGATCGGGCGGAGCGGAGCAGGACGGCGCGTGCGGCGCGTCCTGGCGCACGCGGCGCGGCCGGCGCGGTCAGGCGCGCGCGGCGCGGTCGACGCGGCCTGGCGCGCGCGGCCCGAGACGCGGCCAGGCGCGTGCGGCAGGTGCTGGGCTGGGAAGAGCCAGGCGCGTAGCGCCAGGCGGACGGCGCTAGGAGGAGTTGCGCCAGAAGGAAAAGAAGGAGAGAGAAGGGAAGGAGGGAGAGGGAGAAGAAGAGAAGAAGGAAGAAGGAGAAAAGGAAGAAAAGGAAAAAGGAAGGGAAAGGAGAGGAAAAAGGAGAGGGGCAGCTCAGCGAAAGTTGCGGGATTTAGACGGCTCGCGTGATGGATTGGACTGGCACGCGGCGAAAATTACGGGGAGCGGAAAAAGAGGGTTGACGAGCCGGGGCCGGAACGGCGGGTCCGACGGAAGGGAAAAGGTTTGACGGAGCTCAGCGGTCGGAAAAATTTTGGAATGCATTTTTAACGAGTGATTTAATTGGGTGTATTTTTACGGGCGTTACAGGGAGGCAAGGGTAGCGACGGGGCAAGGGCAGTGGCCGGTGGGATGTAGCTCGCCCCAAGGCGGTGGGGTGCGGCTCGGCTCGGGCCGGTGGGATTTTTTTTAATACACTTTTAGTACTGGTTATTTGACCCGGTACTAAAGGGGACCTTTAGTACCGAAGTAGCAATACCGGTTGCACAATTGGTACTAAAGGAGGGTTAGGAACCGGTACTGAAGACGCTTTCCCCAGCAGTGTGTGATGCCGCACACTTGAGTGCATCATATTTATACTTAGAATATTTATAGAGTATGCAAAGAGTTCGATTATGCTTGTGCCTAATTGCCTACCAGGTAGCAGATGCATCAAAGGAGCAGATCGACTCCCTCAAGTCAGAGACCAAGGTACGTCGTATGTGATGAAGTGGACACTGAAAAAGAGCGCAGTTCATCTGAACTATGACCCCTCTGAATTTACACTGCAATGGAGTGATCCTGAATCCTTTTCATTTGTACGTCCATGTTTTCTTAACCAGACGGAGGAGCCAAATTCACGCCCGACTCAGAAAATCAACAGCCGTGTTATTCGCTATTACGAAGCTAAGACCACAGAAGCAAAAGCTGAGCCAGGGCCAAGAAGGGCTGGAGCGAGTTGAGAAGATCATGAGCATTTCCACGTTGGAGATGGTATGGCTGGTCCTGAATTTTCTATAGTGTAGGAAGAACATATACCTTTATTCTGCATTTCATAGTGTGATCCCTTATATCTGGTGTTGGAATATTATTAAATCCGAATTATCTTGATTTGTTGAACTCAAAGAAATGGACAACCCGTAATTATTAATAACTGCACGTGCAGGGTAAACTGAAAGATCTTGGCTTTAGTTGCCCAACTTTGGACAACCAAAATTATTATAGCGCAATTGTAGCATTTCGTTTGTATTTGTGAATTAATTGTCCAAATATTGACTAATTAGGCTCAAAAAGATTCGTCTCACAAAAGTACAACAAAACTGTGCAATTAGTTTTTGATTTCGTTCTACATTTCAGTACTCCATGCATGTACCGCAGTTTGATGTGATGGGAATCTTCTTTTTGCGTAGTGCCCAAGTTGGGATTTTGGAGGGAACTAACATGGCCTGGTTATAAAAAGGCAAACTAAGACACTTGGTCCTGAACTCTACACCAAGAGTCAAATTCATCCCTCAACTTTCAGATCGGTCAATTTAGTCCCTCAACTTTCATTTTCGGGTCACTCATCCTTGTGCTGATGTGGTGCTATATCTTAGTATGTGACTAATGTGAAAAGTTCATTTTACCCTTAGCTCATATGGATCAAACATGTATATGTTTATACTCCCTTGATACATACACACGACAATATATTTTTTAATTAACATAAAATATAGTTTCTAAAAAATGTATGTACTTGTACTCTTTAAAATCATGCATGTGCTCGTACGAATTAAATTTTGATATGCAAAATGTATGTACTCATATTCTTTCATGATATACACAACTTAGTGTACTCTAAAGTTGACATGTGCTCATATACTCATGGTACAATATACATGCTCCATGTATGTATTCATACTCTCTCGATAAACATATATATGTTCATGCTTATATATTTTGGATAATACTATTAATGTACAGTGGAAATTGAGGAGGGGAAGAAGGAGCCAAGAGAAAAAAAAACTTTTCGCATAAGTTTCAGGCTCCCTTTGGTTGGGCTTTTGGGGGCTACTTTTGCTTTCCAAAAGTCAAAAGCCAACCAAAGGGCCGAAAAGTTTCAACTGCTTCCGCCCAAAAGCAGATTTGAGTTAGTTCATTTCTGGCAGCAGGTAGGAAGGTGCTTCCTTGGGCTTTTGGCTTTCTCAAGTTGGAATAAATTACCCACTGCCACTCGTTTTGTGCATACCGCTTCGTTTCTTTCTCTCTCTCCTGATGTTTTTCTCTAGCTGCGAGCTCCTCTCTCCTCCTACGAGCTACCAGTGGCGGTGGCGGGGTCCGACGCGGCGGCCAGCCGACCACGCCGATGGCGGCCCTCTCCGCCCCCTTTCTCCTCCTCCAGCGAGTAGCTAGTGGCGGCGCGGCGTGAGCTCCCAGCAGGGGCGACGCCTGCTCCCCCGCGTGAGCTCCCCCAGTGTAACGCCCGTAAAATTCACCAACCAAAATCACTCGCTAAAAATTGTTTTCAAAATCTTTCACCGCTTGAGCTCTCAAAATTCCCATCTTCCTGGCGAATTTGCCATACCGGCACTGAAGCCGATCGCCGTTCGTTCCTTTTTCTCTCCGCGAGTCATGCCGCATGCCGGACAGAAGAATGCCGCGCGTGCCCACGACCGTTTCCGCAATCGCCACGGCCTCTCTCTTTTCTTCTTCTCTTTTTCCCTCTTCCTTTGTCTCTTTCTCCTTTTTTTCTCTCTCCCCTTCTCTTTTTTCTTCCTTTCTTCCTGCCGCGCCGCGCCTGGCTTCCCTTTCCTTTCCCTTGCACCAGCACCCGACCTCCCAGCCCCGTCCGCCTGCGCCTGGCCGCCCCAGCGCGTGCCCCCAGGCCTGCCTACCGCCTCCAAGCCTGCCCTTCATACACCAGCCTTCGCCGCTGGCTCGCCCACTCAAGCGGGCACGTGCCTGGCCAATTTGGTGCTCGCAGAATGAAGACCGGCTAAGGATGCTGCGAATGTTGACTTGGTCGAGGAAGCGCTACCGGTCTCTTGAAATAATAGGCTGCGCAGGTGCCTCAGCAGGGGCACG
>NC_028451.1:32878069-33018008 GCF_000263155.2 Setaria italica | reverse complement strand
GTTCTGTGCGCCGCTTGTCGGCAGCCCGCTCCCCCTCACCTCCGGCTTATAAAAGGCCCTCCGCTCTGCTCTCCACTCCACCACCGAGCTTCCCGGCCAACTCCCCCTTGCTCCCGTGCTTCCAGTGCCACTCTCGCCATCTCTCGCTCGTCGCCGCGGAGCCGCCGCCTTGAGCCACCTCAGCCCGAGGTAAGGAGAGGAATCGAACACCCTCAGCCTCCTCTCCGTTTTCCCCCTCTTCCCGGCCGTCGCCGTGCCCCGGCGCTGCCTCTCCCTAACCGGCCATCCCCCTCCTGTTCCTCACGAGACATTTCTATCTCGAGGAAGAAGAAAAGGCCGTTTTGCATTTTTACCCATCCGCTTTTTCCTTTTTGCATCCAGGCCCTCCCACCTCTCTCTTTGCCTTTTTCACCAGAGATCCTTCCACTTCCAAAATTAATTATAGAAAAGTCCCTGACTCCTTACAATTAAGCCCCTGATCCCCTGTTTAGCCCCTAAAACTACCTTTACCTCATCATTTTATGCACCAAATCCCCTCCAATGAACCCCAAATTTGACCACGTCATTCTCAAATATATTTCCGCTGAGTCTTCTACAAAATCCCCAAAACTACTCATCCTTTTCTATTTTTAGTTCACTCCCTCTCTTCGAGCTCAATGGGTAAAACTTATTTTCTTTTATTTAGTGTGTGCTTTCTTGTATGTGTTGTAGATCGCGCAGTGACCTAGGAGGAGCCCAAAGAGGAGCTTGACGGCTAGTACCACGAGCCAGAACCCAAGGACCCGTACCGCGAGTAAGAACTTTCGGCCGACTTTGAGGACGGCAAGTCCAATCTCACCCTTTGATGCAGATTTATCCCAATTTTTCAAACACAACCTATTGGCCTGTTTTATAAAATTGCATATTATTTTACTGCTGAAACATGGTTGCATAGCCACCCCTTAATTGTTATGATTATTCGTTGATGTCCTAGAATTATCTCTAAATATGATTTTTTGTGTTTGGATGATAATTACTGCTAAAATGCTTAGGACCCTGTTACTTATTTTATTACAATTCAATCATGACTACAATATGTTTTATCAAAGAATAAATGTGTGAGTGTTTTAAAATAGAAAAATGGGTTTTCAGGAATTAAAGGAAAGAAAATGCTTAGATGAGATGGATGGATGTTTCTTGTGTGAAATGCTAAGTTGGGCTCGTACCTTTGTAGTTGAGTAGGTTGGGAGATATCCATCTTGTCATGGTTAAGGACCGATTTGATGTGTCACCTCGCCTAACCCAATTTATCGTGCAACCACTCGACCGTTGTATGCGACAACGGCTTAGCATAAATCCTACTAGCTGGTCTGTTAGCCATCAGGAGAGCTAGTGAGCAATGGGAGACCATGGAGAAGGAGTAAAATCTTAGTGACTTAGGTCCCGGTTAAAGCCTCGTTGGTAGGTCATTAACCCCTTGGTTGCTTCTGTGTTGGCTAGTCAGGCTTAGCTAAGGTGGGTAATGGTTTTGATAGGATCCGCACTGACACTAAGGTGATCGTGTTGCGGTACCCTACTTGTGGGTAAAGTGTACACCTCTGCAGAGTTAAAACATATTCGAATAGCCGTGTCCACGGCATTGGACGAGTTACGGCTTGGTCACATAACTAGCTTTTGGGAGATGGATGGTTTTTACGGCGTGTGTTGGATTTTGAAAGTGTCCGGTAGTTGTGCCATGAGCTACTGTGGATGGGAGTCCGGTAGCATTAAAACTTGGATCCTTTGTGTAGGATCAAACCCACTTAATTATTCAGTTACTAAAGAAAAGTTTTGCGAAAAACCCTTTTGAAAATGAACCCTTGCATGTGTTGAAAATCTAGATTTATTGCAAATAAAACTTAGCCTTATCCTTGATATATCTTGTGCATATTCTTGATTGTATCCCCCTCCGTGGATGGGGTTGGATTTGTGAGTACTTTTGTAATCACCCTTATTTTGTTGCTTCAGAGGAAGACCCGGACTTCGTTGCCGAGGACATCAACTAGGAGGTCGCTTCTGCACCCAACGTTGCCTATGGCGTTGGCCCTTTGTAAGATGCTTCCACTGGTGTATAGTCCCGAGTGCTATCTAGAGTTTATCTGGACAGTACCTTAGATCGTTACCGTTGTTGTTTTACTTATCATTTCGGTATGGCTTTTGCGCCCGCTCCCTAGGGAGTTGTACGGTTTTATGAACCATTTGTTGAATAAATGTGTTATTAGCCTCCTAAGACTGATATTTGTATCACATTTAGTCTCTGCTTATGTTGGGATGCTTCACCCGGTGGCGGCGCGAGCTCCCCCAGCGACGGCATGAGCTCACCGGCGGTGGTGCGAGCTCCCCTACGAGCAGCCGCGTGAGCTCCCCTAGCGGCCGCACGAGCTCCCCAGGTACTGGCAGCAGGAGAAGGAAGAAGAAGGGGCTGACGAGTGGGTGAGAGAGGGAGAGGGTTGAATGGGGTGGACTATGAATGACATGTGGAGTCCACTCGTAAGTATTTCACAAAAGCCACGGCTATTCACCAAACGACTTTTTCACGGCCCACAGCTCACAGCTCATAGTTACTTTTCCACAACCCACAGCTCACAGCTACTTTTCCAAAAGTCACAGTTCAACCAAACACATCCTCATGCTAATATGGAGCCCCGTATCAACACAAAGGCCATGTTTGATAAAAACAAAAGTTGAGAGACTAAATTGGCCATTCTGGAAGTTGGAGGACGAATTGACCCTCGGTGCAAAGTTCAGGGATCGAAATGGCTATTTTGCCTTATAAAAACTAGTGCGAAAATATTCAGCAGTCCGTTAACCCGTAGGCACGCATGACTGGCAATTCAAAATGCGGCAACATTATTGATTTTGCTGTGATTTAGAATGATTTTACATGACAATGGATGATATTCCAAGTGTAGGCTATTAGGCTAGATATAAAATATGGCTAGTTAATTTTTGTTGTGGAAGGACCAACCCTGCTACGTTCCCTGAGAATTCTTCAGGAAGATGGATACGTACACGAGCAAGGCGAGTGCGCCATGGTGAAGATTTGAGTGTTCTTGAGATCATCAAGTGTTTTGTGAGAAAATCGCTCTCCTCTTCTCTTCTGAAGGAGGAAGAGTTTATATTCATAAGCGGGCATATTCCTAAGCCCGGTTTAGATGTGAATCAGCCCATCAACTGGTATGATTTTGTTTGAGATTCCAGCAACCAAGGTAATCACGAGAGGGTTCCCTTTTTCTCCCATTCCATTCCATGTTCTCTTAGGCCAGTCTCAATGTACAGTTAACAAGACTGAAAAATTGATAACTGTATCTGATGAGTGTCACGTGGATGAAACTCTTCTCACATCCGATGAAACTCTCCCTTCTCTCTCCTCGTAATGGTAACTGTATCCAAGTTAGCAAAATTGCTGATGTGGCATACAATTTAATGCTCATGAAACTCCTATAAGGACAATCCCAACCCTCCAGGTCACCTAGTTTCTATAGCATTAAATACCCTGCCACATAAGCAAAATGATGATATGTCAACAGAGTTATCGAGGAAAGAGAAGAAAAATAGAGGACACCGTTCCTGCATGCGACACGATGTCGACCCGCCATCCAATGCACCGAGACACCACTGGTTCCGCGTTGAGGGCAAAGCAGTTTCCTCCCTATGCGTTTTGGGGGGACCCACGATTGAGCCAGCACCGGGCATGGCCGGCCCTCAACACTGCCGCCGTGCATCGCCGTCTGGCATCGTCCGCTGCACGGGCATGGCTCGCGGCACATCGCGCCCTTGCCGCGCCCCGTCGTGGCCCTGACGCCGCTTGCCACCGCCGCCCACTCTCAAGGTCGTCGTGGCCGCCGCCGCAGATCTGTCCCAGGAAGGGACACGAAGAGAATCGATAGCCCCACGCCGCCGGATCTCACCGGTGCGAAAGAGAAAGGGGCAGTATTGAGTTGCATGCACCAACCAGTTCAACCAAAAAAATTAAGCTGATAGGAAAAAGTGGGTAATTCACTTATACTCCAACACTCCTCCTCACGTGCAGGCTCCCTCAGGCCGTATGTGCAAATTGGAGTGGGCTGCAATTATTTTATTTAATTGTGCCGCCAGGATTTGAACTCGACATCTCTGGCTCTGATATCATATTGAGTTGCATGCACCAACCAGTTCAACCCAAAAGATTAAACTGATATGGAAAAGTGGACAATTCACTTATACTTCAACCGTCATCGATCTCCCCCTGCAGCACCGCCGCCCGTGCGTGCTTCCGTTGCAGCCCGCACGTGTGCAGAGCCGCGCTCGCGGCTCGCCACGCCCGATCCCCACATGTGCATTGCCGCCCGGCGCCCACACGGGAGCTCCTTGCCGCCGCCTGGCAAGCTTCTGTATGCCAACAATTGAGCACTGGAGGAAGCGCTCGAGCCTAGCACCTCTGATTCTTGAGCATCAGTGCATTACCATGGCCACCTTTACTCTGAACTCACACGTGCAAAGGATGCAGCATGCCTCCTCGCCTACTAGCAGCAGCAATCCAAAATTAGCTTCTCGTTTGGCTCGGTCGCTGGCCCCCGGAGCTTCTCGAGGGCCTTCGACACATGCTTGCTTCTCGTGCGAGGTCGCCGTACGGCGTACGCTCCGTGCTCCAATCGCCAGCCTTGCTTGCATCCAAGGCTGCAAGCTGGGTGCTTGGTGCGTTGCCGCGTCCCGCCCTTGGCCTCCCCGGCCGCAGCTCGAGCTCGCCCCCACTGGCGGGCTGCCGGCCGCCGGCTCGCCGGGACAGAGAGGGTGCGCTGGCTGCCTGCAGCGCCTCAGTCAGGCCCATGAGTTAGGCTTGAGCCAAACGGGTCAGGTTTATGGGGGGCAGAGATGTTGATGGACAAATCTGCATCCCATGGTACTAGCTGGGCTGGAAATTTGTTTGGTGGGCTGCACAACAAAATGGGCTTACCTTGCATTGAGGAAGTGGTAAAGTTACCACAATCTTCCTCCTCCTAGCACGCGCCGCCGCACATCCGACCGCCGCGCGCCGCGGCCTCCTCCCGCACATGCCACAGCGCCTCCGGCCGCCGCGCGCTGCGCCCTCCTTCCACCACACCTCCTCCCGCATGCGCCGCAGCACGCTTCGCCTTGATGCCTCCGTAGCTCGGCCAAGCTCGCTGCGGGAGCTCAGCCGCTCACCCTTGTCACCACCACTTGGCCGCATCCCTTGTCGGAGATTGCCATAGTGGAGGCGGAGCACTGATTGGGGGATGAGGCCGCGGGCGCCGGCTAGATGGAGCCGTGGGCACCTCCTCCCTGTGCCTTCCTCCCTCCGGTTGTGGTGGTGGCGGCCGCTAGCTCCTGCGGGGCCCACCTAGCCTCCCCATTGTCGTGGTGCTACCACTCGTCGTTCCAGCCCCGCACGACGGAGGTGCTCGCGTGCGCTCAATGGTGGGCATGGCGGGTGGGCCGGCGATAGGAACAGAGAAGAGGCACCGAGCATGGGATGAGCTGGAGACAGCCTGTGAGCATGGCGCCGCTACCAATGCCGGGGAGATGCAGATGCTGCCCTGCTCCACCGCTTTGGCGATCGCGGCCTCGCCTTTGCCCTCTCCTCCCTCCCGTAGCTGCTCCCCGCCATGGCCTGCCAGTCGATGCAGGCGAAGGGGAACCGACGAAGGAGGCGGCGACAAAGAACAGAGGAGGGTGAGCGTGTTTTGGTGCGTGATGAGAAAACACCGGGGGTCACCGCAACAAGACCATCGAGCTGCACCGCATGGAACGATCGATTTGGCATTTCATATGGTGCAGGCTGGCGAGCCTCTTTTGCATTGCGTGGGCCTAGCCCGGGAGGCTGACCAAGCTAGCAAATGCAGCTTGTTACACCAGCTAGGCCTGATCCAACCTCTGTCCGGACTACCAAACGAGCCCAGAATTGCAAGAGAAAAGAGAGGATGGGGGTGTGGTGGTTGAAGTACTCAAACGGAGGAGAAAGTAGGGTGGTAATTTATTATGGGCTCACGATAAGAAACGATAAGTTGGGGGTAGTATATTTTCTAGAGATGGTGTCTAGATGATGTGGCAGTTTAGACGCTACCCATCGACACCGTGGGTTGGAATTACCTAAAATCGATTGGCCTTAACTGTTCTTTCCTTCACGATGGTTGAACTAATTCAATGGTGCAATAATTTTGTTGCATTGCCTCGCACAGTTGATGTTGACGGTCACGTGGGAGCTCACCATCAATGCTGCATGCAATGCAAGGGACGGGTAGGAGTTGCTTGAAATGTACTACTCAATGCTCATGCATGTGGGGTAGAAAAAAGTGGTTACGCTTTCTATTATTGGCGGGCGCGAGATGTACTCGTTCACGCACACGTAACTCGCAGTCGCGACGCGGGCCGTACGTCAAAGACGAATGCCTCCTCGCCATCTCGTTCTCGCCTGACTTGGAGGTCTGGGATCGCGGCGTCGTACCTCGCGGCGATGGATGAATGGCCAGACTCTGCGTAATTCCTCTCGTCTCTCGGCTGACGACTGCAATGGCTTCGCTGCGCGTGCACTCGTGCGTATAGCGCGCCGTATCCTATACGTGTCCATCAGGAAGGGGGGCCTTCGTGTCGTGCAATGGGGGACAAAGTCGTCGATACACCCCTCATGGCGTTGTCTGGCAACAAATACACGACTCGTTCATGACGGTAGGTATAGCTTGACAGATAGTTGGAGAATGCGGCTGAGGATGCATGAGCGTGTCGTATGTTAATCGGAAACGGTGTGTAAGCCACTCGCCAATATATATAAGGGTGCGTTTGTACGTCGATATTGGAGGCCTTGGTATTGAATTAAGTTCAATACCAATTCAACCATGGTATTGAAATGAGTCACAATTCGAATTCTATTGTTTGGATGGATATTGCATTCCTTTTTGAATCATAAGCAGCAGTCAAATTCAATTCACATTAGATGTGCAAAAGGAAGAAATTGAATTGGAGGAGCTCAACGGTGGAGAAGAGGAGGGAAGTACGTGTTGCTGCCCCAGGCATGGCTGCATGGGAGAGAGGTAGGAGACAGAGGAGTCTCACCGCGGAGCTCCTCCTTGCTGCTGCCGTGCTCGAGCTCCCCGCCCCGGAGCTCCTCTATCTAGATCCACCGTCCCCGGCGGAGGGAATGAGAGGGAGGGCGGCGCCCGTCGGCGAAGGGAAGGAGAGGGTGGATGGCGCGGCTAGCCGGCGGAGGGAAGGAGAGGGAGGACGGCGTGGCCCTCCAGCGGCCCGCTGATTGGGGGAGGTGAAGGGGTAGTGCGGAAACAAGATGACGAATGCGTCGCAATACTGAGGGTGCAGGCTCCAATTTGCTCGAGGGCGCAGGCAAGTGAAACGAATGTCGCGCGGTATTCGCTCACGTTTCCTATTCCCAATTCCTGTGACATCCAAACGACGGTATTGGTGCCAGCGAATTCCAATTCTTGATTCCAAGCTCCAATGCCGACATCCAAATGGAGTACAAGGCAAATGAGGATGAGTGTTGTAGCGAGCAAGAGCACCACACTGAAACAATGATCGTTGTGGTGAGGAAGGAACCATTGGTGCTCGTCAGGTCATCGGAGCCGGTGACGACAGGTGGTACAATAAAGCTCTCATCTTTCGATAAGGCCTATGTCCATTTTAGATTAGCATTAACATCGTTGTTAGTGTTCGATCAGCCAATCCACGAGGCAGCCAAAGACCATAAAGAAGCCTTTGTCCAATACACTTGTCCACTATTATCCTTTTTCTGGCCGTCTTATTTCAGGAGCGGACGCCGATGAGTTTTACATTCGGTGCACTGACGAGGGCGCTGAAGTCGTTGCTGCATCTGCCAACTGTGCCTTGAAGGAAGTAAAATCCTTTGATAAGACTCTGTTAGCCAAGCTTACTGTCGACTCCCCCCACCAAGGCCACCACGCAACCTATCCTTTGTTGTCTCTACAGGTGACAGAGTTCTCTTGTGGCGGCTTCATCCTTGCGGTGACATGGAACCACGCCATTGCTGATGGCGTTGGTATCGCCCAACTCATAGGGGCACTCGGTGAGCTTGCACGTGGGTTATCATCGCCTTCCATTGTTCCGGTTCGGTGGGATGATTCAGTCTCCAGTTGGTCTCCACCGTTCAATGAAATGCAACAGACTATGAGCCCCGAGCCTTTAGCCCTTGTCCCCCTTGACATCGCCATCCCCTTGAGCACGATCAACCGCATCAAAGCCAAATTTTGCAGCTACTTCAGTGGGCAGCAGTGCACGATGTTTGAGGTGGTCATCGCCATTCTATGGCAGTGTCGAACTCGTGCAACCGTCTCCAATCCAGAGACACAGGTTTTTATTTCATTTGTGGCTGATGTGCGCAAGCACGTGGGTGCCAAGGATGGCTACTACGGCAACTGCCTCACTGATCATGTAGTCAAGGCAACGAGCAACATGGTGGCAAACACCGACATTATGAACCTTGTAATGATGATCAAGCATGCCAAGGATCAAATTCCTAACAAGTTCAAGAAGAATGCAAGCAACGACAGCAACCAGCTTCAAGGATTAGATGGGCCATACAACAAGTTACATTTGTCATCGTGGAGAAATATTGGCTTTGATGAGGTTGACTTTGGGAGCGGTAGGGTTGCGAGGGTGATGTGTTACGGGCCAAGGGCACCTGTGCCAATTTGCATTATGCTAATACCCTGCAAAGGGAAGGATGGAGCCGCTTTGCTGTCCACTGAAGTCGTCAAGGAGGAGCATGCCACCGCCTTTCTTGAAGAACTAGCAAGGTTCATGTGATTTACCGTCTATTATAGGTTTTAAGATTCATGGATGCTTGTATCATCATGCAACTATATGTTGTTCAACATTTCCATGTCCAAAATTGTACCACTATGCCTCTTGGAATGAGAATAAACTGAATGTTATGCCTCTTGACTGTTATGCATCCATGGTGATGCGAAGAACAAATTGATACCAACAAGGCAACATGTTTGTAGAGAATAAATTGTATGCGATACGTGAAAGCCCGAATCATGTTTTCCCTGAAATCCATTTTTCTCATAATGAAGCTTTGAATCCTTTTTACTAGAAAATTCTATCGCCACTCGTCCCAATAGTCTCACAAAAATTTGGCGTGAACATTGAGCATTCAGAGAACGACATGTAGATTCTGAAATGAAATTAGTGTAAGGAGAAGACCGAAAATTTGTCACGAGAGAATATAGTCCTTGCCCAGGTGCAGGAGCAAAGAAACAAAGGATATGGCGTTACATCAGAAAAGGCCCTCGCTTGATTGGCAAAGGCTACACCGAATGCCAAAACAAATGCCAAACAACGTCCGGCAACTGGCTTAAGCAGTCCACCGTCCTGTCGGCTAGTCGGACGGTGCCTCCGTGCTTTGCTGCAGGAGGAGACGACTTCGGTGGCCCTCCGGCAAAATGCAGCGATCTTTGGCCATCTGAGTCGTGGAAGAGGACGTGGATTACGATGGTGCGAAAACGGATCTGCGGTCTAGCGAGGAAAATGGATCTGTGGCAAAAGGGAGGAACGCCTGCCAGTTCGCCGCTTCTCTCGGGGGGTCCTAACTGTCTTCCGGAAGACAGCTAGGAGTGTTAAGTCCATATTAGAACCTGCTAACACTAACCCACGATGGTGGGTATACCTGCAGCGCAGCAGACCTGAAGTCGCAGAAGCACTCGCTCTTCGGTGTGCTATGGTTTTTGTTTTTGATGAAGGTTTTCACAAAGTGATTGGCCCTTTTGTTGCTGATAGATAGCAAATTTGTTTCTAGAGCAACTCCAACAGTATCTAACAAATTCTTCCCCAAAACTATGTATCAGGGGTTCTCCTAAAAAAATTTCCCTCAAAAATATATTAGACCACAGCAGATCGCTAATAGCCCCCAATATTTCAAACACACGCTACGTCATCGTATTGGGTCCATCGGAAGGGACGCGCGGGCGTGTGGGAATCAGGATTGGGGGAGGAACGCCAACGCTAAAATATACACGGTGGCAGACTGTTTTTTAGCGTCGCTAAAAAATTGGGGAAGGTTTAGGTGGATTGTTGGAGTTCATTTTTTTCTCCTTTTTCCTTAAAAAAAGGTATTAGGGTAAGATTAGTAACCTTTTGAAGTTGCTCTTACGTTCCTTTATGTAAATCGTAGTGCTAATAAAGTGGTTCATTTGTTGGTTAGGGAAGGTGAGCTCATTGCTTACTCAATCTGCAGGCAATATGTTTCTAGTTGCATCCAGGATGTTGTAAACTCTGAATGTTTGTGTTAATGAATGAGCCGATCTAAATATCGGAAAAATAAAAGCAGCGCAGCAAAGCAAGCTTGCATGAGTGCTATTGCCCAAACACGCAGGCAGTGCAACAGCAGTCCAGCTAACGCAGCTCCGCATATTTTTTTTCATTTATAAAATCTGTATCATTTTTCTGATGACCCTGATTCAACGATAGGTGAAATCTAATTCAACATTTCACATAAACTAATTTAAAATTTTATGGTGAAAATAATGAAACAATATATGTAAAATGTTAAAATAGTATATTTTGATTGCTGATTTATTAAAAACTATAGTCAACATTTTATAAAAAGCATTGCATTAAATTATTTCTACAACCCATTTCAACATCTTAATAGACTCTATATTTTTTTTAAAACAAATCAACATTTCATCTTGGCATTGGCGCAGAGCTGCAGTGGCGGTTCGGGCAGCGAGCGAGCTACATTCAGTAAGAGTGATGGAGAAAATCGGGGGGGGGGGGGGGGGCACCAGGTAAGAATCAGAACCCGTTCTCTGTTTTAGTAGAAGTAGATAATAATAATTTAGAAACACTGGCTATAAACTATGGTATTGAGATGGGCTTGGACAACCATGGCTTCTCTAATATTTCACTGATAAAGGCAAAGGAGCAGGCTCAATTGGCTATATTTAAAGCAGCTGAAAAGAAAAAGATACAGGAAAAACAAGTAAAGGATGATGGGGAGACGGGGAGTGATAAAGTAGAAATTGAAGAGTTATGCAAAATCTCATATTCCGTTGTAGAGGTAGAGGCAAAGAAGATGGAACAGAAAACATCCTCTACCACACTGAGGGGGCAGAGGAAACAAAGGAAGATTGCTTAATGAGGTTCCTTTTCTGGAATATCAGAGGATTGGGAAGCGCTGGGAGGAGGAAGTAGTTAGTAGAGTTATGTTAGTAATACAATTTTCAGTTTATCTGCTTTCAGGAAACAATCAAAGAATCCTTCAAACAAAGAGAGCTGGATAGATTTAGTAGAGGATATGATTTTCACTGGACTTGGATCCCACCAAGAGGTCATTCAGGTGGTATGCTTATGGGAGCATACAAGCAATTAGTTCAAGTGGTATGCTTATGGGAGCAGACAAGCAATTAGTAGAGGTATCCTAAGAAGATAGTGGAGAGTTTTACCAAAGTCTGCAAGTGAAAAACATAGAAGAGGATTTTTAGTGGGAACTAATCAACACTTATGGTCCTGTGCAGGATGAGAGGAAGGAGGACTATATACTGGAACTTTTGGAAAAAAATTAACGTTGCCAAATGCCTTTAATCATAGGAGAAGATTTCAATCTAATGAGGAGAGTAGAGGATAAATCCTCAAGCAACATTGACCAAAGATACATGCTAGCCTTCGATGACATGATTGCAGAAACTGAGCTGATGGAGCTACATAGAGGGGGCAACAAGTATACCTGGTCCAATAAACAAATAGACCCAATTCAAAATATTCTGGATGGAGTTCTTGTAAACAATGCCTGGGAGGACAAATACACTCTGGTGAGATTGCAAGCTATCACTAGAATAGTTTCTGACCACAACCCACTAATAGTGGATACGGGTGATGTGGAGAGGAGATCGGTGAAATACTTCAGATTTGACCTCTCTTGGCTTACTCAAGAGAATTTTAGAAATTGGGTGCTTGAGAAGTGGCCGGTGAGGGAGAAACCAAAATGCTTAGACCATTGGCATGTGGTGTCGGGCAAGCTGAGGAAGAGGATGCAAGGGTGGGGAGCGAATTTTGAAAGTGCCATGCGGAAGCACAAACATGAGCGGTAGAGTTAGGGAAATTGGATGAGGATGCTAATAGCAGAGGCTTGAGCTAGGATGAATGGCGTCGTAGATATGACATTGAGAAAGAACTGGAAGGAATATATACTACCGAAGAGCTATACTGGCAGAAGAGAGGCGGACAAAAATGGCTACTGAAAGGGGATTCCAACACAACCTTCTTCCATAACTGTGCTAGTGGCAGAAAAAGAAAAACAACAATTGAGTCTCTAGAGGATGAGGGTAGGGAAGTGAGTGACTTAGAAGAGGTAAAACAACACATCACTAACTACTACAAGAAACTGTTTGGGAGAGAAGAGACAACTAACATACATCTGAGGGGTGACCTTTGGGCAGCAGATCAAAAAGTACCTAAGGACGAGAAAGAAAGACTAATAAGACCATTTACTCTAGAAGAGCTAAATGAAGCCATGAAAGGTATTAAGAACAACACAGCCCCTAGCCCAGATGGATTCTCCATTGCAGATTAGATCCCTTATTAAAGAAATGTTGGATGATCTCCATGCGAGCAAGTTGGACCTCTAGAGGCTATATTATGGACTGATCATCCTTCTTCCATAAATGAAACTTCCTAACAATATCAAACACTTCAGACCGATATGTCTGCTAAATGTGATTTATAAGATAATCACTAAGGTTTTGACTGTGAGGTTTACGGAAGTGGCAAGTAGAGTTATCAGCAATTTCCAAATGGCCTTCCTGCCCGAAAGGAATATCTTAGATGGGATTGTGATTTTGCAAGAGGTGTTACATGAATTATGGGTCACGAAAAGAGAGGGTGTGATCATCAAATTAGATTTTGAGAAAGCCTACGATAGAGTTAGCTAGAACTTTTTGGAAGAAGTGCTTGTTGGGAAAGGTTTTACTTGCAAATGGGTGGATTGGATGGTGGGAGCAGTTCAGGATGGGAGGATCGCAATAGATGTTAATGGTGAAAGAGGAGAGTTTTCAGGAGTTTTAAAGGGCTGAGGCAGGGTGATTCTCTATCCCCACTCTTGTTTAACCTGGTTGGAGATGCCCTGTCAGCTATGATGTCATCTGCTTGCAGGAGGGGGGAGTTGGAGGGTCTAGTGCCACATTTGATAGAGAACGGGCTAACGCATATGCAATATGCTGACGATACGATCATTTTCCTAAAGAACAATGAGAGGAATCTCAGGAATATGAAATTCATTTTATACTGCTTTGAAGCGATGTGAGGTATGAAGATTAATTTTGATAAGAGCGAGGTCTTTGTTATCGGAGCTGAGTTAGAGGAACAACAGAGAGTTGCGGGAGTGTTTGGTTGCATGGTGGGGGTTTTACCGATGATCTATCTAGGGGTTCTAGTGAGTGATCATAACATAACAAAGTTACACTGAGTTTCACAGTGGACAAAGCAAACATAAGACTAGGCACTTGGAAGTGCGACACCATGTCCTCGTGTGGGAAGACAATCTTGATAAACTCATGCTTATCCAGTACACCAATGTACGCCATGGGTGTGTACATGCTGTATGAGCACAATTACCATGCTTTAGACATAATTAGATCAAGGTTCTATTGGTAGGGGACAAACAAGAAAAGAAAGTACCGTATGGTGAGATGGGAAGCACTAGCAAGACCTAAAGACTTTGGTGGATTGGGCTTCATGGATGTTAGAGATATGAATACCTGTCTATTAGGCAAGTGGATTGACAGATTGGAGAGGGGAGACAGAATTGTTTGTCTTGAGCTATTGAGGAGGAAATACTTAGGGGATAAAAGCATCTATCAACTACAAAACACATCTGGATCACAATATTGGAGAGGAGTACTCAAGGTGAGAAAATAGTTCTAGTGGGGTAGAGTGTTGGAGGTGAGGAGTGGAAAGCAAACCACGTTTTGGGAGGATACATGGCTGGGGGATTGTGCTCTGAAAATCGAGTTTGATCAACTTTTCAGTTACTGCAGTAATCCTATATCAGTCCAAGAGGCACTTAGAGATGGTTTCATCTGACTTTTAGAAGATCTTTGACCCCAGGGAGGTGCAAGAGTGGCACCGGCTGAAAGAGAGGGTAAGCCAAGTGCAGCTGAATGAAGGCAGAGATATGATAAAATGGGTGTTAGAGAATAATGGACGCTATACAACCAGATCACTCTATAGAGCTAGGATGTTTGGGGGTGTGCGAGACTTGGCAATGGAAGCCATGTGGAAATGCAGTGCGCCGCTAAAAATAAAAATCTTTCTCTAGATGGCTTTCCACGATAGGATCCAGTTGGCAGTGCAGTTGAAAAGGAGGAAATGGGCTGGCTTTGAACATTGTAAGCTTTGTGAAGAGTAAAAAACAACAGATCGTATTCTGTTCCAATGCCCAGTAGCGAGATTTATGTGGGCCTTCATTAGAGAAAGCCTAGGTTGGGGGTTGGAGTTCAGTACCGTTCTCCTATTGGAACTTAGTTGAGGTAGTACTTAGAAATAATAGTCGTAAACTGTGTGCAAAAACACTTTTTGTATTTGCAGGTGCGATGTGGACCATGTGGAAAGCGAGGAACAATATAGTCTTTGACGACAAGATGGTAAAGGCCCCGGAGATGATGGTGTACAAGCTGTTAGCACTTCTTACTTATTGGAAGCCGCTTCTGAAGCAGAAGGAGTCTGAGAAGGTGGAGGTGATGATTGGCAAACTCACGCTGGAATGCTGCAAGTTGACGGCGTGATCCGTCCCGAGATAGCTGTTCTAGATGTAGTAGGTTGTCTGTGTGGAGTTTGTTCTGTAGAGATAGACCCTTGAGTGGAGAGTTATTCTGTCAGTTTTGCTGTGTGTGAGCAGTTCTTGCACAACAGATATATTCTATGCCGGCGTCTTTTGGACCCCATTGTAACGTGGTTGGTGTCCCAGCGCCCGAGCAAATGTAAAATGCTAAGTAAGCTTTCAACAAAGCTCGGCGTGAAGCCTTTGGTTGGAAAAAAAAACACCCTCACTGAACTTGTCATCATCAAAACAACCTATGATTTGAGTTTTTCTAAAATCTATTAAATGCAAGGTTAAATTATCAATGGTTAAAGTTGCATCTCATACACGGTGTGAAGCAAGAAAAGGAGACGGAGAAGATTTCAGCAGACAATTGCCTCTGCATTTGAGCACACAGGAGCGGAGACTGGTGTGTTGAAGATAACAGCAGCCATTCACACAAAATGTACATGTTCTTGTACTGATACTGGTAGTAATCATCGCCTCCTCTCGTTTTTCTTTGTGTAGTCGATCTGTCCAGGAGAGCGGAAATTCGTGTCTGTGGTCCATGTATATAGTGGCGTTCCATTTCCTCGTATGTGAAGAGATGATGAGTACCTGTCTGGCCCCAGGTCCCAGGAGCATGCATGCGTGTATGCAACGCAAAAACACCAGCTGATCTACCTTGTTTTCTCTGTATTTTTGTCCAGCTAGCTTGTGTCCTTCCCCTGCTTTACGTACATACATCTCCGTCTCCGTGACACCCAACCTTTTTAAGCCGCCGTTCTCCAGACTCTATTTGGTTGTTAGCGTGTGGCTCCGAGACTACACAATTTGTTATTAACGTTACAAGAAGAGAAGAATGAAGATCCTCAAGCTACTATCTAGCAATATGATTGGGTATATATGTAATTAATTTCCTATACGATTGCTATACACTATACAGTGCTATACGACACCTAACAAGTACTACCTCCGTTCATGATCGTTTGTCGTTTCGGACAGGAGTCCTATACTGGAACTAGGCTAATTTTTTTTTCTGGACGTCATTTAAAAAGGAATGGATGTACTGTAGTATTAAACAACCCACACACTGTGCTTACCAACCATATATAGCCTTGTTTAGTTGCCAAAATTTGGAGGTGACAAATTACTGTTACAATTACTGTTACAGTACTGTAGCATACTGTAGCGTTTCGTTTGTATTTGTGAATTATTGTCCAAACATTGACTAATTAGGCTCAAAAGATTCGTCTCGTAAAGTATAACAAAATTGTGCAATTAGTTTTTAATTCCATCTATATTTAGTACTCCATGCATGTACCGCAAGTTTGATGTGATGGGGAATCTTCTTTTTGCATAGTGCTAAAGTTGGGAGTTGGGGATTAACTAAATAAGGACATAGTGCGTTGCTAAGTGTCCATACGTAGTAGCTGTTGTGCATATATCATGATACAGACGCTGCACTTTTTTCTTTGTCCTGTTGTGCACCATGATTCATCCAGATCCATGCATGCTGGTTGGTGCAGACACTTAGGTCCCATTTGTTTAAGCTGCAGCTTTTGAGCTGCTGGCTTTTGTTATGAAAGTCAACACTAACTTCTAACTTTTAGAAGATGAGTTGAACTTTCTAAGCTCAAAAGCTACGAAAAGCTCATAAAACTGAACTTTTTAGCTTTCCATATAAACTCAGCTTTTCTGAGCTTCTAGCTTTTTGAAAGATGCACGAGAAATTCGCTGTTTGTTTGAGCTTCTAGCTTTTCATGTTGAGAAGCTGCTAGGAGGCTTAAACGAATAGGACCTTACCATCCGCCAACTGAAGCTTGCTTTAAGGCCTTCTCCAACAGGTCAGCGAAGTCTGTTAGGAAAAGGGCTTTGCATAGCACCCCACCTTATGCCTCACTGGTGACTTAGGGAAATGGCCCAGCCCATGAGTAAAAGGGTCACGTTGAGAAGCTGCTAGGAGGCTCAAACGAATAGGACCTTACCATCTGCCAACTGAAGCTTGCTTTAAGACCTTCTCCAACAGGTCAGCGAAGTCTGTTAGGAAAAGGGCTTTGCATAGCACCCCACCTTATGTCTCACTGGTGACTTAGGGAAATGGCCCAGCCCATGAGTAAAAGGGTGGCTCGTGTAAAGGTTGGAAGGTCTAGTTGTAATTTAGTATTCACCAAGGGCTTGGGGGCTAATTGCCACCCCCATTCTCCTCTATATAAATGATCCAAGAGGTATTGCGGAGGGGACTCACCTTAAGTACTCCCGCATTTCCCTCCAAGTTGTGACTGCACTTCTCCTTCATTTCTCTCTTTCAACTATCTGGCGAAGTCAAATCCCCAACAAAGTCGACAGCTGACAAGATCACAGATAGATTGAAGTGGCTTGTTCACATGTTTTTACGGCAGCAAACTTTTATATCTTGCAATAGCAGATATCAAAGATTGATGATTTTCAAATTTTTGAGACACTTGGTAGTACGGATTCGCAAAGGTTTATTGTAACACGCAAGGAGAATAAGAAATTATTTGCATCTTGTTGACTACTGGTGCGCCAATTCAGAGACAAAGGTGAAATGCACCTGCCGGAAGATGGATCGTGAAGGACTCCCCTGCTGTCATACTTTGCATGTATTGGATCACATGGAATTGTCAGAACTACCAAAGTGTTGTATTCTACGGTGACACATAAAGGTTGCAAAGGGTGGCCTTCTTTCCGGGCGAGAAGCTATATTTATGGTTGGACAACTAAGAGGTCAAAGTACAACAATCTTACTGTACTAGGGGCGGAACTGTGGAAGCATTTGATCTAATAACCATGAAGAGTTCGGTAAGGTAAAGGAGTTTGCGGTGCATCATATTAAAGAAGTATAGGCCAATTAGATGTCAGATAATCAGGTGTATCATTTTACAATGGGGTCGGTCCTGGATCCACTTGTTGCCAACAAAGATGCACTAGAAAAAAGGGCAAAGGTTCAACTAAGAAGAATAAGGATTGACATAGGATTAAATCATACTCCCTCCGTTCCAAATTATAAATCATTCCAACTTTCTTAGAGAGTCAAACTATTTTATGCTTGATCAAAATTATAGAGAGGATCACAAAGATTTATGGCACCAAATAGATATACTATGAAAATATATTTGATGAAAAAACTAATGGTACTTATTTGGTATCAAGAATGTTAATACTTTATTATATAAATTTGGTCAAACTTGATATGCTTTGACTCTCCAAGAAAGTTTTGGAATAATTTATAATTTAGAACGGAGGGAGTATCATGAAACACGACATTATAAGTTTAGTACTTGCGGCAAAGGAACGGATGGAGTATCATGAAACACGACATTATAAGTTTAGTACTTGCGGCAAAGGGGGTCATAATTATAGAAAATGCCCATGGAGAGTAAGACAATTTGATATCTTTTATGTTATAATGCATTTTTGTGGTGGTACTAAATCGTGATTAATTTGTAGGACCAATACTGATAGGATATTATGGGCACATCAGTTTGCTTTTATTCAGAACTGAGGGCAAGATTCAATCTATATTTCTGTACCCACATAAATAATTGTGATAATTTCATTTTTGGTATTGGTATCCTATTTGACGCGCCCTATTAATTTGGAGATCAACAGCCGTGGGAGATGCCTTGATAGAACAGTGATTGCTTATTGGAACATTGAATTGGAGCACTAATTCCTGAAATGCCAAGTGATTTAGTTTTCTTCAGCTAGAGCATTAATACCAAAGAGAGAAATAGTAGGCACATGACAGTGTATTATGTTGAAATAATGGGCCTAGCCCATAAGGAATTTCAGAATTTCAAATAAATCTCAAAGGCCTATGTGGGCAAGAGGTGGAGTGGTGCAAGTCTTTAGTCCCACATTGTTAGTGGAGGGGATGTATGACCAACTTAAATATGGAAGTTGTCTCCACTCCTCCAAGCTATGTGTGTGGGGAGGGAAAAAGAGCTTCACGCGCGCTTGCTCATCACGCCTCGCCGGACGGGGCGAAGGGCGTGCGGCACCTGCGTGAATGGTCCGCCGAAAACATAATGAGTCTGTCAGTGTATTACAGCAAAATACTTGTTTTGTAGTTTGTTGTCGATAGCAGGAGGACAAGTATAACACGACATGCGTGCTTACCGCGAGTAGGACAAGCAAATTAGTTGTCTGGTGAATGCATCACGCAAGAACAGGCCAATGCTCTTGCCATTCACCCGGTAGATGTGATCGAATACACAAGAAAGTAGGCAACCTTTTTTGGGGGGAACTCCAACACAATCTCCTGAACCATAAGGACGCACTGATATCCCAATTGAAATGGCTCATTGAGGGAATAAACTACCCGTTTTCATGTGATAACCAAAAATTGCTCGAGGTTTCAGGCTGCCAGAATTATTTATGCAGTAAATATGGCGCATTTCAAAATAGTAAGTTACTAGTAATATACTGTCTTTGAAGGGAAATGCATCAGTGCACACAGCTCATGTTTGCATCATTTAAGAGTTGTATTCCGTTAAACAAAGTTAAAATTTACCGAACCTCTATCTGTAAATACCGATTCAAATGAACCCAATTACCCATCCTCTATCTCTAAAACAATATTCAAATGAACCCAATCGCTATCCGTAACCATAGTGGTAATCAACCCGATCTCTTTGTTTCAATTAGAGTTGTAATCAACCCAATGTCTATGCGTCAAATAGAGTTGTAATCAGGCAAATATCTATCCACAAAACAGTGTTCAAATAAACCGAATCTCTATCCGTAAATCAACTACTCCCTCTGTCCCAAATTACAGGTCATTTTGACTTTTTTAGATTTGTAAACTTTGTTATGCACTTAGATATACACTTTGTCTAGATGCATAATAATATCTATGCATCTAGAAAAGCCAAAACGATATATAATTTGGAATGGAGGGAGTATATATCATTGACAACCACAAGTAACGATCTACCAAAACAAATCGGGCAACATGTATACCTTGTTTGCAATCCCATCGCGCCACACCGCGCCTGACTTCGGGAGGGCAATCGCAGCACCGGCGTATGAAGGACATGCAGCGCCGGACTTCGGAGGGCACGCAATCGCAGCATGCCGGCGTTTGAAGGTACACTTATGGAGATTTGTTTCGTAATGTCGAAGTGGCGGTGTGAGGAGAGATGGGCGATGAGGCCGATGAATATGGTTCTAGTTACGTAGGGATGATACATCCAAAGCGTCCGATGGAGGGTTTTTTATACTGGATTTTAGTATTGCCGGACTAAGGAATATATTTTTCATGCAGCAACATGTCCAAAAATTTCAGGAACATCCCATGTTCCGTGATAAAGTTTGTTGAGAGTGTTAAATAATTGCCTGATGAGCACCAAGAAAAGATAAAAAAACTAGGCTTTGGATCCATGCTCGACGTACATGGAGCCGGTAAGCATGCAGAAATCTTTACTGAAATGCTTAATTGATTATTATGATCCTGCACAAGAAAGATCAAATTTGATTTGGGTGAAAACTTCTCGATCTGTGCCCATGATTTTGAACTAATCATGAGGTTTAAAGATACGGGCTTACCTGTACAACCGGACGATAATATTACAACCGCAGATATTCCTGTTGAGTACAAGCGTACTACAACAGGGAGGGATTATTCGTAGAGGATATAGTTGATCTTATATGGAGTAGTGGTGGTACCCACTGTTTCGGTTGTTAGAGGTTTTGTCCAACTTCTACTGGGTATCGTTCTAGCTCCGGTCTTATGGGATCGCATCCCAATATGCTATTGCGGATTGGTTGAAGATGTTTCAAGAATTAAATATATAAATTGTAATGCACTTACGCTAGGATTCTTAAGAGATAATCTTGCTACCCCAGGAAGGTATCCATTCAACCCACTGACCTACCGCTAACCTGGTGCTTTTGCAGGTATTGTTTAGTGATTACACTTGTAATACAGAATGACATTTTTCGTTCCGGTTTTCAATATGCTTTCTTTTGATCTGATCCATATTCCATACCACATTTCAATCACTCAGATTCATACCAATTGTTTTTGTGCGGTGCTGCTACTAGCTAGAAAAAGGTTCTCCCTCGAGAGAGTAAATTCTTTTGTTTTGCCGACACCTCTTATTAAATATTGGCATGAGAAGATAACATTGAAGAGAGATAGATACGATATTAACTATGGTTGAGCCTTTGGAACGGTACGCATATATTTAAATTTTTTATTATCTAGAATGATTTTATAGCCAAGTTTTTTATCTTTGAATTTACATAGCAAACTATGATATTCTCTTCTTTTATGCAGATCGTGGATGATTTGAATAAAAAGCACCCACAATTGAAACAGTACAGTTCAAATATTGAAACAGAAGTGATCGTTATCTACTTTTAGCTGAAAAAAGTTTGAAATCAGGGTCGGTCACTTTTGTTTCAATATTTGAACTGTATGTATCGCCGTTTCAATTGTGGGTGCTTTTTTCAAATCATCCCTGATCTGCATAAAAAAGGAGAATATCTTTTTTAAATTGATGCATACCGTTACACAGGCTCGTTTATAGTTAATGTCATACATGTCTCTCTTAAATGCTTTCTCCTCATCCCAATATTTCATAAGAGGAGACATCCGTAAAAAAAAGGAGAAATTACTCTCTCGTGGGCGAACCTTTGCACTGTAAGTAGTACAGAAAAAAAAATATTGGTATGAATCCAAGTGAATGAAATATGGTATGGATCAGATCGGAAGAAAGCATATTGAAAACTGGAACAAAAATTCTCATTATGTATTACAAGTGTAATACACTAAACTACCTACAAAAGGGCTAAGTTACAAGAAGATCAGTGGGTTGAATGGGTACCTTCCTTCAGGGCAGTAAGATTCTCTTTTAAGAATTCTAGTGTAAGTGCGATCCAATTTATATTTTTTAATTCGTGAAATATCTTGGACCAATCCGGAATAGCATATTGGGATGCGACCCAGCAAAACGGGATCTAGAATGGTAACTAGTAGAAGTAGGACAAAACCTCTAACAACTAAATCAGTGGGAGTACCACTGCTCCATATAAGATCAACCATATCCTCTATGAACAAGCCAACCCTGTTGTAGTTACCCTCGTCACGAATATCTGCGCATGTAATATTATCATGAAGTTGTACTGTACATGTAAACCCGTACCTTTAAGCCGCATGATGGCTTCAACATCATGGGCACAAATCGAGAAGCCTTCACCTTTGTTAGTCCAGGACCATAATAATCGATTACGCATTACAATAAAGATTTCCACATTTTTACTGGCTTCACGTCGAGCATGGATCCAAAGCCGAGTTCTTTAGGGTGTTTGGATACACCCTGCTAAAGTTTAGCACCTATCACATCAGATGTTTGGATGCTAATTAGGAGTATTAAATATAGGCTAATTATAAAAGTAATTGCACACATGGAGTCTAATTTGCGAGACAAATTTATTAAGCCTAATTAGTCCATGATTTGACAATGTGGTGCTACAGTAACCATTTGCTAATGATAGATTAATTAGGCTTAATAGATTCGTCTCGCGAATTAGCACAAGGTTCTGCAATTAGTTTTATAATTAGCTCATATTTAGTCCTTCTAATTAGCATCCGAAAATTCAATGCGACACTGCTAAAGTTTAACAACTAAGTATCCCAACACCCTGGTGCTCATCAGGCAATTGTGTTCAAGGCGGTTCGGCAGATGGCGGTCAAGAGGCTCGGATAGTTTGACATAGTCGTAAAGTAGCTATATATGGACATATGGCTAATAATATTAATTATATTTTATTTGACTTGCATCTTTTAACCTAAAGCCCCGTAGGTAGCAGCAGTCTCGCATTTTCATCATCTACTATAAAAATCCGCAACTAAAGCTTAGTTAGTGTCTCATGTACATCCTGGACTTGCTTCACAATCCTAATATTGGTCTTCTATTTCATTCATATAAGTTATTGGCTCATCTTTTATAAACATTAAAAGGGTTAGACATACCGGGATACATGAATGTGCCAATCATTCATATATGAGACCTAAGCTCAAGTCCAGTATTACTTACATTGAGAATATGGAGTTTAACCTACTAAGAGTCCATCTGGATCCATCCATATGTTCTTCTGTCGTTGGTTATTCTTTCCTTGCACCCTACTTTTCAGTTCTCTCAGTGTCATAGAAATTCTACCACTTCCTTCAATACTAATGAAAATTTTGGAACTTCATTCAGTGCCATAGAAATTTTGGAACTTCCCTTCAATGCTATTCCGTCGCTATTTCCGTCAATGTGCTGTTAACTGGGAAAAGATGATTTTGCCCTAGCCCCACCTGTCAATGCCCAGCTCCTCTTAATTCCTCTCGCTCTGCCCTTTTCTCCTTTGTGCGTCGATGGCAGCCGAGCCCCGCCGCCCACACACCGTGCGTCGACGGCTGCGCCCCGCCGCCCGTACCGCGCCGGCAGCCAAGCCCCGCCGTCCCTTGCCCGTGGCGCGCGCCGGGAGCCGAGCTCCACCATCTTCGCGGCACGCCGCCGCCCGTGGAGCCGCCCCACTCCAACGCGCCCTTCGCGCGAGCGCTGCAGCGGGCTACCGACCTCTCCTTCTTCGTCCCCTCCGCCGGCCGCTGGATCCCCAGGCGCCAAGCCGCGCAGCGCCACGGGCGTCTGGAACCGTTCCTCGTTCCCGCCAGTGACGAGGACGCGGAGACGTCTCTTAGGGTTCTCCTTGCTGATTCTGAAAGGCTTCTCCTTGCTGAGAGACTGAACTTGGAATCAGTCAGGACTGCTGAGAGACACAATTCCGCAGGCGCAGCTGACGGAGTCAGGACTGAACACGGAGCCAGGCTGCCAACATCTCAGTTGTCCCATGTATAGATCTCAATAAGTAAATCAATACGTCTAATAAGAAACACATCTTCAAGAAAGGTTGTCAAACAGTAAACAACATTGATGTTCATGCTTGAAAATGTTCATAGATGAAATGTTTGGTAAGGCAATGGAGCCGATTACAACAACGGTTAACAAGTTCAACACTCAGTAGGAATTGTTCCAACAACACCCTCTAGTACTCAATTTATGTACTAGATGGAAACAAACAGAAAACATAACTTAATAAACCACTCAGGAGGGTTGAAAATGGATCCTCCATCAGTACTGACAAAAAGCATTATTCTGGAATATAGTAAACAATCAAGTCCTCAATCAAATTAACCTTAAGAATCAAAAATAGCATCTCCATTTACTCAATTCGCACTTTCTTGTAGTTCATGTACTTGAACTTACATATCTCCTCAAAGAATTCGTCAGCAGCTTCATGGCAATTCTTCATCTGTGATATCCTGATGACCATTGTTCGCAGCTTCAAACTGTACTTCACAAGCGACTCGAGAGTGTTCAGCTTCTGTTCAGCATTGAGGGGTGAGCGCACAGTGATCAGAACCTCTTCCAAGCAAGGGATGAGGAATCTTGAATCCAACTGCATGCACAATTCAAATGAATTAGCCGTATGGCACATACTCCATGTATGACAATACCAATCAAATTAGGAACAAGCCATGACAGTTCACTCACGTTTTTCAGGCTATTTTTCTGGCACATGGCAGCGAACATGGCACCATGGATCTCAAACTTGCGGAGCTTGGGGTGGCTATTGAAGAAGTCGACCAAATCAACCTCCGGGAATGGCTGGAGCGCGTCCAAGTCGCCGCAGAACTCGATCTTCATCACCAGGTGCTTCACCTCGCTCGCGCACTGCAGCACCGAGCTCACTGCAGCCCAGTTCCACTGAACACCGCGCAGCGAGAGGTGTTCCAGATCTGGGAGCTTCCCAGTGTCCACCATGTGCACCCTCCCTGCATCATATCGCAAAATTGCTCATCGGACCCATCGGAACAGAGCTAACAATTAAGTCATTGAGGATTTGTTTTTTCTGCGAGGAAAGTAATCAAGGATTCGTGATGCGTGGCTCACCGGTGCTCTTGGCGATTGAGAGGCGACGGAGGCTGTGTCCACGCAGAGTAATCCAGGTGAATCCGTGGACCTCGAGCGACTCGAGGCGAGGCGCGGTAATCAGGAGTGAGCAGTTGCCGGCGCCCAGGATGTCGAGCCGGCACCGCACGAGGAGGTGAAGATCTAGAGCCACCGTACCGGAGCAGTCGCAGCCAAGCATCGACAGATCGGTGAGGTTGGGGCACGCCGCGATGGCGTCCCTGACGGCGCTGTCCCGCAGCGGCGCGCCGACGACCTCCAGCACGCGGAGCCTCTCCATCCGGCCCCACGCGGGCGCGGCCGTGAGCGACACCCCCCAGAGCCTGAGCTCCTCCAGATTCGCCACCAGGCCGATGCAGTCGAGTTGCCCACCCTCGGCGGCCTTTTCGGCGGCGGCGTCCATCCGCAGCTCGAGCACCCGCAGCGTGGCGCTCCGCGCGGCGAGCCAGGCGGGGAGGCGCTCCATGGAGAAGGGGCAGTAGATGACGAGCTCCCTGAGGCGCGCGACGGAGGCCACCATCCGGCCGATGGTGTCGTCCGCGGCGCCCCTGCCCACGGCGGCCGCGTCGAAGGCGTTCCGCGGGAAGAAGAGCGCGGGCAGGTAGGGGACGCAGTCGCGCCAGCGGCGGCAGACGCAGGCGCAGGCGGCCACGTCGCGGACGTTGCTGAGCATCGACAGGATGTGCTGCACGACGCCGTCCGGGACGGAGTTCATGCCGGTCTCGCCGCATTCCATCCGCTCCCACAGCGCTCGACGAAATGCCCCAGCGCACACTCGAGAGGCCGCTGGATGCCAAGGGATGGGTTAGATAGATCGGCACGCTCGTGAGGGAGATAAAGGGGGATGGAGGGAGTGGGAGTCGGGGGAGTTTGAAACTTGAAACGGGGGAGGATCCCGCTCGTTGTGATGGGGGATTTTGAAATTTCGGCGACCGTTCGCTGAGATTCGGCGAGTTTGAAACGGGGAGGGAGGCGGCCGGCTCCGAGGGTTTCCTTTCAGCATTGTGGTTTCCTCGTTGGCGGCGGCGCAGGCGCAGCAGCAATGATGCAGGCAAGCAGGGAATCATGGAGCTGGGCCGTGGGCCTGGATTGGTTGTCGCTTGTCGGAAAGTTCCGTGGCTTGCTCATGGGTTTTTTTCGCTGATTTGATGGTGTAGTCTGGGCGGCGGCGGTCTAGTCGTTGGTCTCCGTCAAGCCTAGGCTGTTTTCACAAATTTCTAGTACTTGGGAATTTTTTGTGTTTTTCCCTGTACTGGAGTGCAGAACTGTTGCAAATTCTGCTTTCATGAGCAGCCACGCCTCGGAGAAAACCCAATGCTTCAATTGTGAATAAAAATGATTTCGTAGTTCACGGACAGAGAATAGGACGAATAGGCATTAAATGGTCACACGAGAAGATAGAAGAGTTCTAACATAAGGCACTGAGAATAGGACAAAGAGGTATTAAGGGCGTGTTTGGGAGCACTTCACTCCACAAAAAATTGCTCCACTCCACAAACTCCAAAAATTGCCCAGCCAAACGCGTCTAGCTCCAGCAACTCCGGCTCCAGAAAAAAGATGGAGCAGGGGGTAGATCCACATTTTTTGTGGAGTACCTCAAGAGGTGCTCCAAAAATCTCCTTTTCAGACCTGCTTGTGGAGTTGGTGGGTATTTACCCACCATTGCCATCGGTTACAGATAACGATTCGATCTAAAAAAAGAACAGAGCTCATTCTCCCCGTCACCCCTTCTCCTTCTCCCCATTTTCTTCCTGCGCCACCCCAATCTAGCGCGCCGCCCCTTCCTTTCCCGGCCGCCGCCGGTGGTCCTTACCGGCAAGATGGATGGCGGCGGCGACCCTCCTCCACCTATTGCTCCAATTTCATCCTCAGCTCATCCTCAATGCTCAATTTTGGTAGGGGCCCATGCCGCCCAGAGGTTGCTTGCCGGCGCCGCCGGCCAGGGGAACTTGGGCGGCGTGGCCTGGGCCGGCATCGCCGCGCAGGAAGAATGCACGCCAGCCCTGGGCGCTGTCGGTCAAGGGCCCCTGGGCGCCGGCGGTGAAGGGCCCCTCAGCGCTGGCGGTCAAGGGCCCCTGGGCGCCCGCACCAGGGGTGGGTTGGGGGGCGAGGAAGAAGGCGACGGGGAGATGGCCGGCGGCGGACGAGGTGGCCTGGGCGGCGGCGCAAGAGGTGGCCTGGGCAGCGGCGCAAGAGGTATAGGTCGCAGGGGCGCCGCAGCCATGTTGGGCAATTCCAGGGGTCGTGGCCGTGTTAGCCAGGGCGGCGGCCGTGGCCGTGGCCGTGTGGCCGAGCTTGGCAGCGACGATGTGGCCGGGCTAGGCGGCGAGCCCATCGGCCAGGATGTTGCCGCCTCCACTGCACAACACTCAGGCGTGAAGAAGACATCAAAGAGAAAAGCTTCTGACACGGTAATGGTTTCTTGTGTTCCTTTCTTGTGTTGCTTGTGGATGACAAACTCTATATGGGGAATTCAAGATGTAGCAAATTCAGTTCCTGGTAGTGTCCTGAACCACTGTAATTTTTCACCACTGAAGTACAACTGACTCTGAATTGTGTTAGATAATCCTTGTTACTGGTACTTGCACTACTGCATGCTTGTGAAATTCAGTTTCTTTTCTTTGACAGTGCTTACCAAGTATTGTAGCCGAACCTGATGATGTGATTCAGATGATGTGAAACACTAGCTACATAATTCATAAAGAGTTATCAGTATATTACTAGAGTATATATTCTTTGCTGTCATATACAGTTGTCTCCTAGGTTTCTGAGTTGGTAGGAGTCACATCTAGTTGTTCATTTGGTTATATAATAGACTTTAGTTGTTATATAACTGGCTAGTACCTAGTTTTCTAAGTTACAGGTACCCGATCAACAGAACTTATTGTTCCGATGGGTGTGGGCTTTCGATTAAGATCTTGTTGCCTACGGATTAGACGTACTGCTCTTAGGGCATTATTAGTTACTAGCACATTTGAAGGCACATTACGAATTATGTAGCTAGTGTTACTGGTACTTGCACTACTGCATGCTTGTGTTTGCATTTTTTTTATCTCTAGAAGCAACCACATTCCTTGGTTATGAACCTACAGTAGTATCCCAACCCCATGTTCAGCAAAGGTTCATGGCAACCTGTAGTATTTATTCCTTGCTATCTGTTGCTATTAATTATGCTCATCCATGTAATTTCTGTTAGTTATTGAAAATAAAGAAAGGAGCTTGCTGTAACATCAATTAATTCTTAGTACTAAAAAGTCCTTTGGTAACATCACTGCATCAGGCACCAGGGTGAAAGGAAACTATTACTATCATAGTTAAAGAAGAAATACAACCATGTTTCATAATCTTACTTCAGAGCATAATAAGCAGTAGTATGCACGATTGTACTATCAATTTGTTAAAGAGATATGGCTGTGTGAATCTGTTAATTCAGGGTGATTCAATTGAATGGACTGATGCAAACACGACGATCATATGTTCGTTATTTGCCAAACAAGTTAAGAAAGGGAATAGACCGAACACTCATTTGAACTCAGTAGGCTATGATGAGGTCAGCAATGAATTTTTCAACCTCACAGCAATTCGTTTGACCAAGCGGCAAATGAAGAACAAGTGGGATAAATTAAAGATCGATTTAACGACTTGGAAGAAATTAATGAGGAAGCAAACGGGTACGGGATGGGATAGAGCAAGAGGTGTGATTGATATGGATGATGAGTGGTGGAAGAAGCCAAGGGTGGTGAGTTCCGAAACTATTTTATTTCTGTTAAGCAATAGGTTCATATCATTTCTTTTTTAAATAATGATGATGTCCTTGCAGGAAATTCCAGGTTGCGGCAAATTTTGAAAAAAGCCATTGCAAAATGAGGAGGACTTGACAGTGATGTTTGCTGACATAACTAATGATGAAAGCGATCATTGGAATCCTATGAGCTCTAATCCCATCATACCACCAATACAAGAGGATGTTGACAACGGACATGTGAATGAGGTTCATGATGTCCCTGATGATTGTGACGATGATGGAGTTGCTTGGGATGAAACAGATGAGGTCCAAGAGGTTACTCCTTCTCCTACTATTTTGTTAGCAAACAAAGGAATTCCACCAACAAAGAAACAAAGAACTGGAACAGCACAAGTTATTCAGGAATAAGTAACCAAGATTGCTGAGTCCGCTTCCTCTTTTACATCTAAAAAATTGGGTGAAGTAACTGTGCAACAAGTCATGGATCTTGTGTTGGAATGTGGGGCAGGATATGATACAGATGAGCATTATATCACCACAGAGTTGTTTGTGAAGAAGGACCAAAGGGAAATGTTCATGACCCTGCCAACAAACGAGATTAGATTTAATTGGCTTCGCAGAAAGTACAATGCCAAGTATGGCAATTGAGGAATTGTGTCATTTTAATAATACTTTTGTTATTGAAACTAATTTTGTGTTTTTTCAATTTTTACTTACTTGTTGGACTGAAGTATTGTCATTCAACCTTAAGTGTTATTTTAATGCCAAGTACTTATTTTATTTTATATGTCATATGATCTCTTATCTGTAGGAAAGTGAGAGCGATAGTGATGACTCTAATGATGAAAGTGAGGTCTTTTGGAATCTTATGTTGGGTGCTGCAGAAATTGCACAAATATATGTTGACCTCTACCTTGTTAAAAACCCACCAAGGACATCTGGTGTAAGTGGAACAGGATGGCTGCTAGAGACAATGAAAAGTCCTGGAGAATGTCATAGACAACTACGTATGAACAATGAAATCTTCTTGGATCTTAGTGGTGTGTTGGTGGGAAGGTATGGGCTGCGACCTTCTATGCACATTAACACAAAAGAGATGCTTGCTATGTTCCTATACACATGTGCTGGAAACGAGTCTAATAGGAGAGCTCAAAATAGATTTAAGCATTCTGGTGAAACTATTAGTAGGGAATTTGATGAGGTTCTAAATGCTTTGATGGCTATGGCGAAAGATTTCATTCGACCAAAGAATCTCAACTTCCCCACAATCCATAAAAGGATAAGAGATGACAAACATGCATATCCACATTTCAAAGATTGCATTGGTGCACTTGATGGCACTCATATCCGTGTTGCTCTTTCATCTGATGAGCAAGTGAGATATATTGGAAAGACCGGGGTAGCCACTCAAAATGTACTAGCGGTATGCGACTTTGACATGCGTTTCACTTATGTTTCCACGGGACAACCTGGAGCTATGCATGATACAAGTGTGTTGTACAATGCACTAAGAGTGGATGAAGAATTTTTTCCACATCCTCCACAAGGTAACATGTATTCAATTTGATATATGAATGTGATTAACATGCAGCATTAATCCATAACTCATATTATTTTTATGTGAATATAGACAAATACTACGTTGTGGATGCGGGATATCCTAATCGTCCTGGCTACCTCGCTCCTTACAAGGGTGAAAGGTATCATTTACCGGAATGGCATAGAGGTATTGAACCTAAGACGCCTATGGAAAGGTTCAATCGGGTTCACTCATCTATCCGCAATGTGATTGAGCGATCTTTTGGACTATTAAAAATGAGTGGCAAATTCTTTGGAAGATGCCACCATATCCCATGTACAAGCAAAAGATGATTGTTGTGGCTACCATGGTCCTTCACAATTTTATTCGTGAGCATGGAGGTCAAGATGAAGACTTTGCTCGGTTTGATCGTGGTCCTAATTTTGTTCCTACAATACCGAAAAGATATAACAAATATGTAGTTTCGCAAGCGGCGTCAGATGGGATAACTTCCGCACTCAACGCGCCAACTATGGATGTCTTTCGTGATGAGCTAGCCACCGCACTCTCTCTTGCTTGGAACTAGTTTGTATTGAAAAGATTGATTTTGTACCGTATTTGTTGCGACCTTTCATTCGGTACAACGTTATTTGGTTCAATATTTTTTGCCATGGGAAAAAAACTGAAGAAAGTATTGTACGCTATTTTACCGTAGCACTGGAAAAAAAATCAAAAACACCCACGAAGGGTACTGACGGCCTGGTTACTGTAGCAGCGAGAAAAAAAATCTAAACCATGCTAAAAAGTCAACCGATCCAACCACCAAGAGCAAAATAGAACATTCCCACCAAAAACTCATTTTCCTGGAGCTGGAGCACAACAATATGCCAAACACGTTCAACAACTCCACAGTTTTTTGGAGTTGGTGGAGTGGAGCTGATTTCTAAAAGGTGGAGTGCTGCCAAACACCCCCTAAGGGCTAATTTAACCGAGCTTCAGGGCTCCAGCTCCTCCTGCTGACGCAGTACAGTAGTGTCAGAGGAACCAGAGTCGGAGGAGCCACAATTTGCAGCTCTATCAGCTTCTCCTTTGGCTGTGAGAGGGAGGAATAGGAGAGAGAAGATTGGCTCCAATGAACAGCGTCGTTACAGTATTGCTACAGGATTTTGTCGGGAGGAGCCAAAGCTGGTAAAACTCTACCAAACTTGGGGGTGTTTGGATTTTAGTCCGGACTAAAATTCATGTCACATCGAATATTCGAAGGCTAATTAGGAGAACTAAATATGAGCTAATTATAAAACTAATTACACTCATGGAGGCTAATTCTCGAGACGAATCTATTAAGCCTAATTAATCCATCATTAGCACATGTTTACTGTAGCACCACATTGTCAAATCATGGACTAATTAGGCTTAATAGATTCATCTCGTAAATTAGCCTCCATCTGTGCAATTAGTTTTGTAATTAGTCTATTTTAATACTTCTAATTAGTATCTAAACATTCGATGTGACAGGAATTTTAGGAGCTCCTAAAGAAATAAACGGGCCTTGCTCTAAATGATCGGATGAGAAGATATGAGAGTTCTGACATTTATGGCCAGAGTGGGTCCCATCATCAGGACTTGCACGTTGCTGACAAAATGAAAAATCAAGTATAGGTTGTGATGGAATGTTTGGAGCATCGATTGTCTCATGCACACTGTGGATGCTCTTATAGCAGCTCCAGCCGTATACCCTTCCCAAAATTAGTGAAGATGCACATATGTTAGGATTAATCTCCACCGAATTTGGCCCAACAGTCAAATCCAACCCTGATTCTCCATCCTCGACGACAACTCCATTGAAGACAGACGGTCGGTCTCTCTCCCTCTCCCTCTCTAGCTAGTTTCGGTTTAGATGAGAGTCATGTTGCTTATCACCCGCTAGATGAACACCTAGATGCTCCTGTGTTTCTATCAATGGTATCAGAGCCATACTAGGTTATAATCTAGATGGAGAAGTTTATTTTTCTCGCACGAGTTAGAGATACGAAGCATTTAGAACAAGATAAAAAAATGAATAAAAAAAGAGGGAGGAGCGGCGGCCGCCAGATCCACCAACGATCGCCGCCGGCGGCACCATGCCGCAAGACCGAGCCAACGGCTGCAAGATCTCGTAGAAAAGGGGAAAGAAGATAGCAGCTTACCTCGCAAGCCCCACCGACCGGAGAACTTCGGGAAGACGCGGCTCACCTGCAGCACCGCTCGACAGCGCCGCGCTCACCCTCGGGTGGACGCGTGCACCGGCGAGCGGGCCTAAGGGGAGCCACGGGGCTGCCAGCCGGAAGGGGTGACCGAAGTGCGCGGGCGCCATCACCTCACTCCGCTCGGGCCGCCGTTGCGCTCGGCGGTGCTCGCTCGTCGGAGTTCGCTCACCAACGGACTCGGCTCTCACTCGCTCGGTGTGTGGCGGCGCTGAGAAGAAGGAAGGAAAGGAGGAAGAACGCGTTGTGGTTACAAGGGCGACGGCCGCCTGGCGCTTTTGCTCAGCCGATGAACCCACGCAACCGTTGATCTCGATGGACGGCTGAGATCGTTCGAGCTAGTTTTGGCCCAGGGAGGGCGCTGCGGGTGAGAGTGCGAGGCAGGCCGAGCCGCATTCACGCGCGGGCTGGCAGCATAGTAAAGTTTGAGGCCTAGGCAGGCTCTGGTCAGCTGGGCCGTGTTGCGATGGCGTTCGCTGGGACGCAGGTAGGCCGTTTCCGCACTCAGGTGGAAAGAGCACAGAAGATTGAGCCCCTATTTTTTTTTTCTTTTCCAGTTATTTTAGCAATTTTCTGGAAATTGATTGATGGATCAAATAAAATTAGTTTTCAAGAGTTTTCCTGTGGGTAAAATTCTCAAAGTCAAGTTTAAGCTTCCCCTACATTAAGTTTGAATTAAGATGAATTTTTGGCTTTATTTTGCAAATTTTATGCATTAAGTTGAAGTTTTTAGTCTTTTTCTCTAATTAAATTGGAACCAACAGGAAAATTTAATTAGAAAATAAGTATTTTTTCTGAGTATGATAATTTTATCTACTGACCAACGTTGTTGATAAAATTGTTGTACTATAAGTTTAAATTTATCATTATTAATTCTATTTATGCCCAATGGTGATTTAGAATTGATTTTGAGAAGTTTTATGTTTTAATTTGACCAACGTTGAATTAACTCAATTTTTTCTGGATATTTGTTTTTAGGCAATCCTATAAGCTTTATCTCGTCCATCGAGCCCCTCACATGAGGGAACTACGGCTCGTGGTGAGAGAAGGTCGAGATAGCGCTTGCGCTATCCGATATTGATTTGGCACTGACTGCTCCTTGTCCCATAGAACCTGAGGACCCCGTGAGGGCCGAAAATGAAAGTCAGGATGATTTCGACAAAAGGGTGCGCGACCATGCACCAATAAGAATGCAGTACGATCTCGATCGTACGAAGTGGGACTTGTCAAACAGAAAGTGCCTGATGGTGATCAAAAGTTCCATCACAGAAGCAATTAGAGGAGCAATCACAGAATTTAAGACCCCCACTGAGTACCTGACAAAAATGGAGAGTCAGTTTACGGGCTCTTCAAAAGCATATGCAAGCACCCTCATAAGAAAGCTTGTCCACTATGAAATACACTGGCGGTGGTGTAAGGGACCACATATTGCGAATGAGCAATATGTCTTCCAAGCTAAAGTCTATGGAGATGGAACTTCCAGAAGCATTCATAGTTCATCTGATCTTTACCTCACTGCCTAAAGAATTTGAGACATTTGTTGTGAATTACAACTCACAGCCAGAAAAATGGGGTATTGAGAAAATGATTACCATGTGTGTGCAAGAAGAAGAGAGGCTTAAGGGCTCATCCGGTGATACTATCAATTACCTGAGCCAAAATAAGAAGAGGAATTTTCAGAATTCTAAGCTAAAGAGAAACCTCAGTGGAACGCCTCTTCTTCTAAGGCACATGGAAAGGCTCCATTGCAAGGTCACCATCAAAGATCAAACCATGAAGTGGTGGTGGATAAGGACACTTGCAAGTGGTGCAAGAAGAAAGGGACACTATCAGAAGGATTGTCCAGAGTTCATGAAGCACCTGATAAAAAAGGTGAGGATATTACTACATTTGTAGATGAATCCTTGTATTTAAGTTATGAAAAATCTACTTGGTGGATTGACTCAAGTGCAACTGTTCATATTACAAATTCATTACAGAGATTCCATACGAGGAGGATCCTACAAAGAGGAGAACGAAGCATTAAAGTTGCAAATGGCGTCCAAGCTGAAGTCGAAGCCGTTGGAGAACTACCATTAGAATTAGCAAATGGCTTTATACTTCACTTGAGAGATGTTCTTTTTGTACCCTCTTTGCGTAGAAACTTAATAAGTGTGTCGCGCTTAGATGATGATGGTTTTACTTGTCATTTTGGTAATGGACAATGTGAAATCAAGTTTAATAATAAGATTGTTGGTCTTGCCTTCAGACAAGACGAGCTTTATTTATTATCACTTTGTGAGAATGTGAATGAAATAAGTGTTGTGAATGAAAATGCCTCCTCGTCTATGAATGTAAAGAATAATCGAAAAATAATTGATGATGTATCATCGAAATTATGGCACTGTCGTTTAGGCCATATTTCGAGGGGGAGAATAGAATGATTAGTTAAGGAATCAATTCTTCCGCCCTTAGAATTTTCCAATTTAGAGCAATGCATCGATTGCATTAAGGGAAAATTCATTAATAAAATTAAGAAAGATGCCAAGAGAAGCACATGAGTTTTAGAAATAATTCACATAGATATTTATGGTCCGTTTCCTATGACATTTGTGGATGGTTATGATTCTTTCATAACATTCACAGATGATTACTCATGTTATGGTTATATTTATCCAATCAAAGAGTATTCAGAAGCGTTGGATAAATTCAAGATATTTAAGGATAAAGTAGAAAATCATCATAACTTAAAGATTAAAATAGTCAGATCTGACCGTGGGGGGGGGGGGGTACTACGGTCGGCATACCCCGTATGGCCAAGTTCCTGGACCTTTTGCAAGGTTTCTGCAGGAAAATGGCATAGATGCTCCTGTGTTTCTATCAACATCATCTAGGTACTATCTGGAACAAGTATTATAGCGCATAGGAGCTCCCCCTTAAGCCTTTTCTAATGGTGGAATTGGTTCCTAAAGAAAACACTAGCCATGTAATCAATTCCACTGAGTCGTATCCCTAGACCGGTGGGCCCAAGAAGTTAACAAAACAATCAAAAATAGCTTTATTGAATCAGCCAAGGCCCCACGTGCAATAAAGTAGCCTCACATCCTCCAATTGTCGCCCACCACTTCGATGTCTCCGATTCTTCTTTGCTAGAATCAACTGCATGCAAGTTTTGATAATCGGCGAGGGTTCAACTCTTATTTTAGGTGTGATTCTTTTCTCTCTCTCCATGAAGATTCGTTTGCTCCAACTGATGCACTGGTTCCTCCAGTCACCACATCGAACGAGGGTGCAATCAGTGGAAAAGGCCTTAGAGCATCCAAAATGCAAAGAGATTGTGAATTTTAAGGTCTTGCATGTGCTCAAACATGCCATTAAATAGGTAGCACAAAGGTTGAAAGATCAAGTTGATTAAAACTTGGATGTGTTTCCTTGCAAGCCCACATTCCAACCTGCTCGCGACAAGGGGATGAGGTGTTGTGCACTTGTGCGTCCTTCTCTGATGGCGAGCCCCAAAGTAACCTTATCTCCCTTCGCTCATGCACAATTCCCATTCTCGTCATCTATGTTTCTCTCAGGAATCCTAATATTAGCGGCAACAAGAGTATGTTGACAGCAAATTTTGACCGATAAAATCCCATAAAACCTGGAATAAGGAAACTAATATTTTTTTGATAAAAGGAAAGGAAATCCTCAGAGAATCCAAGTGCAACACATTCAGATTCATGTGGAGTCGAGCAGGAGACGTGATGCTTAACAAGTTGACGGGTGACGTGATGCTTAACAAGTTGACGGGTTGCATGTTAAAGGCTCACGTGTGAAAGAAAGAAGAAACAAGAACTTGGTGGTAATATAAGACAAGGAAGCCTCATTAGTAAGGACTTTACGTAAGGGAAGTTAGAGTCCGTGTATCTTAATATTCCTTTTGTTTTGATATTTATCGTTAGGTAAGTTTTGTACGACTCATTATTGTAGTTGACTAGGAGTCATTAGTCCAGGGTACAAATATGTACCCCCAGCCATTGTAAAGAATAATCATCATCAATCAATCAATACAAACTTTCAGCGCCATGCCGCCAAAACCCTAGGAGTAGGAGTAGAGTAGATTTGACTAGTTCCTTCTAGCGCGCAAGGCTTCTTCGGCTTTGATCTCAGACGAGCTTGTAAGTACCGTCACCCAATCATTACGACCTCTATCAAAACTTTCTAAGTTAAGTCTTATATTCTGATATTGCTGTGTGGTTAGTTATCGAGTTATCTTAGATTGTAAGGAGAACTTTCTAGGATTTATCCAATATTCTACTTGTCTTCGACATTGCTCACAGTTATCGAATAGCTTAGATCTGGCTAGGTTGTCTTCATCAGCTCCATTGCCCTATTTAAGCGTTCACAGTTATCAGGTCATATCGGTTGGTAGATCTCGCATGCTTTTACTGCTTTATATATGCTAGGTTCAATAGATCTTTACAATTGCCCCTCGTATTGCTAACCGTCAGGCCTTTGGCATCAGCACGTTGCTGTTGAGAGCCGATGCTTTGGTTGGATCTTATCCGTTTCTCACGGAAGCATGATAACACCACTGAGCCGATAGGAGCGCGTACAAGGTCTTGCTGTCGCGAGCTTGTCTGATTAAGTTAATGGGCTGAAGTTAATGCCCTCTCGCCATGTTACCTTGTCCAAGGTCAACTACATGGTCATGATATTGATTAGGTTTTATTAGCTTAATTAGCCTGTAAGCGGTAGACAAGAGGTCCTTGTTTGCTGTGTTCTAATATTTTAGGTTAATAGATTATGTCAATGCCCACTCATTCGTTTTACCTTGTCTAAGTTCAATTACACTTACCAAGACATTGACTAGATCTGTTAACCTATCTGATGTGCACATGGTTAACAAGGGCTTCCTTCATGGCTGTTGTGTTACAATGCTTTATCTTAGCTCGTCGGCTGACATAGCCGATGGTACATGCCATTAATATTTTATTTATTCACACCGCATGCTTACATTAAATATCTACTTGTCGTGGTATTTATTCCAAGAACGCCTACCCATGTGACGGGTCCATGGCCCCGGGGTCCTCAATAGGACCGTATTCCTGCAACGCTTGGCCCAACAAGAGGTGCGGTGACAACGCGCACCTGAGTTGGCCCAGCAACGCAGCGCTAGGCTGAGACCACGATCCAACCACCGACCGAAGCCTCCGACCGGGAGGCCTGGTTGGGGCCCCGACCGGGCGGCTCGGTTGGGGCCGGGACCACAGTCCGGCTCCGACTAAGTTTCCCCGGTCGGGATGCGTTGTACCACGCACACTACTCCCCCGAACGATGTGGTCGGGACTGACTGGGATAACCGATCGGGGATGCCTGCTTGGTGTGGGCCAAGGGAGCAGGTGGAATGGATAATAGAAAGTGCCCAGTTCAACCACCGTACGAAGAACCGTAGCGCACCACGCCCTGCGCACGCCCCGCACAGTACCGCCGCAACGGAGTGGCCTGATGAGATGAACAGGGACCAAGGACGGTGACCATACCGTACTCGACAACATGGGTTTTGACAAGACTAGACGACACCCACACTCTCTCTCTGTGTGTGTGTGTGTGTGTGTGGCTTGTAAGGCTATCCCCTTGGACTATAAAAGGGAGTGCGCTCTTTCTCTCTGGAGAGAGGAATCTGATTCTCTCCAACACATAGCGCACATTCGAGCCCTCTGTCACTCTCTTCCACTCGGACCAGAGCACGACCGGGTCTCGGACACCCCCTTCTCATCCCTCTCGTTTGTACCCCCACTACAAACTTTGAGCACCTGGGCTCAGGAATATAGTCGACCGACCAACCCCAACTGGACGTAGGGCTCGTTGCCCGAACCAGTATACATCATGTGTCATTGTGTGCTAGGCCATATCCGATCTAACGCACGGCAAAACTACTAACATTTACTTGTCGGCCAGATTCCGCACCGACACCATGAGTTCGAAAGGCTTCGCCGCCGATCGGCTCAGGAATTTAATGTTTACCTTGTCAATTTTCAGATCAAATTGACTAGCACGCCTTGCACCACTCGCGAGCCGATTTGGAACTTGCATTAGAGTTAAGTAGATCTCCCAGGTCCTCCGTGTTGTTCAACGCAGAAGCCTAAGGTCCAGATTTTGCATCAACAGAGTACGTGGCAATATGGCAAGTGGCTAAAACCCTAGTCACCGCAACCCCTCTTCCATCCCCTCCCCTTCGACCGCTACCACCGGGAAGCTACCAAAAGCCCAAATACAGTAGAGCTTGGAGCTTCGTACCATAGGTCCAGCAAGCACGTCATCAGTGGTCCTCTTCTACTTTCCTTAGCACCACAGTTGGCTACTCACTCCGTTCCAAATTGTAGGTCGTTTTGGCTTTTCTAGGTTCATAGATATTCTATATCTAGATGCATAATAATATATATGTACCTAGAAAAGCCAAAGTGACCTACAATTTGGAAAGGAGGGAGTATATGTGAGCAATGAGAGGAAGAAGACCAAAGTAGCAACAGAGGCAGATCTCTCTCTCCCCCTCCCTGCCTTGGTGGTCTTGGGATATCCAATAGCATGGGGTAGTAGTGGAGGCGATGTGTGACTGGAGCTAGTCCACGCCTAAAGCGGCGCATGGAGCTCGTCCCAACGTTGGCTACTTGCAACGTCCCTGAATTCACATAGTTGTCTATATGTTTGACCATGTCTCAATTGAAATACATACTTATTTTTGTTTTGTAGTCATGATAGGGTGCCCAAGGCATGCCAAATGTTCTAGTCTAGTACAACCTAGTGTAGATTTCAAAGCATGTTAACAACCTAGTGAAGGTTACAATGGTCCCACAAAATATACCAAACTATTATATAATGAGTTGAACAATTGTAACAAGCAGGTAAGACCTCTAATAATAACACAGTGGCAGTGGCATTTTATAGCCAACAGAACAAACTTTGCTTGATGGATTGTCATTCTCATATGATAATGATATTTCTTTTAAGAACTCAAGGTACCTTCTTTTTCCTCCGGTTCTCAAACTCTCAACATCCTTCTTCCCTAGAAAAAACAAAAAAAAGACATGGATATATATAGTATATACAGCCAAAATACGTGTTTAGCTGTTGGTGGACTTGTTTGAGAAGATAACAATAAATGGTGCTTCAATACACAATAATGTTGCCACTAACCTACAAATTATCATTTTTACAAACAATTATGCAATAGGATTAGCAGGGGACCTGGGCGGAGGGGGGAGGGGCCGCAGTCCCATGGAGAGGGCAAAGATCTAGGTAACTAAGGGAAGAAAGCACGCAAACACACAAGAACAGTCATCTCGCACACGAGTCCACATCCTCTACACGTTACGGCCCTCTCTTTTGCCTCTCCGCAATCCTATTATGCTTCTACACACTGCTTCTAAAGACTGCGCTATGGTGCACCTCAAACC
The DNA here is from genome assembly GCF_000263155.2 of Setaria italica. Lineage (NCBI taxonomy): Eukaryota > Viridiplantae > Streptophyta > Magnoliopsida > Poales > Poaceae > Setaria > Setaria italica. The sequence continues at coordinate 32,978,309 of NC_028451.1, read as the reverse complement.
CTAGGTGGGCAAGCAACTCCACACCTCCACTGTTCAGCCTCCCCCCCCCCCACACACACACACTTCGTTTCGAATAACAACCCCGTCAATGAGAAACATCAGTGCCAGTCGATCATTTTTGTTCTTTTATTTGTATCAACATCTAGGTCAATCTTTTTTGTTCTTTTATTTTTATTTGTATATGATTGATGAGGATATGACACATATGCATACGACAATGCTTGGAGAATGGCATGGATACGGAGGAGACCAACAAAGCTGTCCAAGTGGAGAAGGAGGTCCAAAGCTCATCCAGTTTGAGTCCCCAAGGTGGAGGCCTGTTTAACCACTATATAACACTAAAGCACATTTTTCACTATCAATTCATCAACTACTGCTATTCTATGTGTTACTCAAATAGACATGCTTGGTTATATATAGTGTCTACTATGGACATGCTCTACTTTTAGAATTAGCATCTAAACTGCTAGATTATTTTTACATGATTAATTCATAAATCTTCTTGGAAAGATCATATTCATTTTCCATAGAACAAAATGTTAAATTATTTCCCCTTATCAACATAGCTTATTTACAATGTGGCAATATGGACAAAAGCAATATCAATTATGAAACTTTTTTGCAAACTAAGCGGTTCTTGCAGTGAAACCTACCCACATTTGCCACAAAGGTTCTTATATATTGGCTGATTATTCTTTATGTGGTTCCTTTTCAAAAAAAAGAGAAAAAAATTCTTTATGTGGTAGGTGATGTCCACGTCGACAATGAAGCATCCTAGGTGGTTTTGGCAATATCTCAAGTATACCGGGCATGTCTCTTAGTACTAAGGTGTGCGTTCATAGGTATGTACACATAAGCATCTATGTTTTTAAAAAGAGATGTAAATTTTAAGGGGAGATTTGGTGATTCTATCCCTACTCTTAGTGTCACCGAGTGTGTTTTTACCCTTACTTTTTGGAGTTTGTTATTTTATCTCGGTTTTTTATACGAAGCACTCGTTTACCCCCAATTTGAACATTAGTTAAATGGAACCTGATTAAATGAATTAAAAAATAAAAATACAAATAGAGGAAATGACCAAAGTACCTCACAACCTTACCTCTTCCTTACCCATATCCTCACCCATCTCCAACTAGCTGTGCGCGGTAGCAACTCGTGGGGCAAGGTGTCGGGCTTTCAGCCCATGGCTATGGTGCACGAAGGTTACGACAATGCTCATGCTCAAGTTAAATGGCGGTCCCATGTGCTCCTCCACCAGCTATGGCGCATCGGAGGAGCACGAAAGTACCTTCCAAGTACTCATACCCCTGGAATCGCCTTCCTTGATCCGGAAACATGTAGCTTGTTTTACTCATGGGAATTGATATGGATTGGCCGACTTGGTTGCTGTGGCCAGCGTGGTTGTAGGCCGACGTGGAGAAGGCTAGCGCTGTGCCAGGCTTATGGGCAGGCGAGCGAGGCTGTAGGCCAGCGCGGGGGCGCCTACTCGACCGATATCATCGGCATCTGCGCTGCCTGTCAAATCGCAACACGCGCCTCGTCGAGCTCCCGCCTCGCGCTGAGAGACCGTCGTGCCTCTGCTTGCCGGCTGGATGGAACGCTCGAGGGCATGACCAACATAGGAGTAGCTGATAAGAGAAAGGCGATCTGTAACTTCAAAACATTACGAAGATCTGGTGCAACATCCTACTGTAAGTGTTAAGCACATCGTTTGTCAACTGCATTCATTATTACTGAAATGTTGCTGAATTCTTATCAAATGGCTTCTGGAATTTTGTCCGAATGCTTACAATATTCAAAAACTTATGAAAAAAATATGTCAAAACATGAGTAGAATGCATGTCCAAAGCGCGGCATCTTAAAAGAGGAGCCAATTCACAAAAGGGCGTATCTATCTTTTCACTACTTTTTTTTTTTGCGAAATTTTTCACTACAGATTCAACACCGTTAACTACTAACGTAGTAGGGGCGAAACGGAGCTTAAAAAAGATGAAGGTAAAAATGTACTCCCTCCGTTCCAAATTGTAGGTTCATTTCAAGTTTCTTGGAAAGTCAAATCATTTTATGTTTGACCAAAATTATAGAGAGACCAAAATTATAGAGAGGATTATAAAGATTTATAGCATCGCATAGATATACTATGAAAATATATTTAATGAAGAATCTAATAATACTTATTTGGTATAATAAGGCCCTGTTTGGCACAGCTCCACTCCTAAACTCCAGCAACTCCATCAAAAAATTCAGCCAAACACCCCAACTCCAAAACTCCATGGAGTTGCCAACTCCATGGAGCTGTAGTGCAAATGGAGGTGGAGTTTTGGAGCACCTCTTTTGCTACTCCAGAAACCACTCTTTTGAACCTCCTCGTGGAGTTGGTGGATAATTACCCACCAATACCACTGGTTACATAGAAAAACCGGTTTGTTCTATTTTCCTCCGAGACTCCACGCGCTCGTCTCCACCGGTCTCCACCGCGCTAGCGCTGCCCGTCGCTCCCGCCGCCGGCCGCCGTGGCCCCTCCGTCTCGCGCGCTCCGGCCTTGGAGCTCCGCCGCCGGCCGCCCCCACCGCCGCCCGCCCGAGCCCCGCCGCCGGCCGCCCCCACCGCCGCCCGCCCGAGCCCCGCCGCCGGCCGCACCCCCCGCCGCCACCCGCCCAAGCCCCGCCGCCCGCCCCACCCCCCGTCGGCCGCCCGAGCCCCGCCGCCGGCAGCACCACCCACCTGCTGGTGCCTTCCCCTCCTCTTCCTTTAGGTGACCAGTGGGCAACGGCAGAGAGAGGAAAAAGAAAGGAGGAAGAAAGGAGGGGGAGAGGATGACAAGTGGGGCCTGAATTGGGGGCAACAATGGCAATTGACACTGAAATTGATTTTTTTGGAGCTGAGAGTACCCATCTAGCCAAACACCCTATTTTATTTCTGGAGTTCTGGAGTGGAGCTGACTCTACCTGGAGTTTTGGAGTAGAGCAGCTCCACCCAGAGCCGGAGCCATGCCAAACAGGGCCTAAATGTTAGTACTTTATTGTATAAATTTGGTCAAACTTAAGATGTTTTGACTTTTCAAAAAAATTATAATGACTTGCAATTTAGAACGGAGGGAGTACAAAAGTAAGAAGGGGTATGTTGGAATAACTTGCAATTTAGAACGGATGGAGTATAAAAGTAAGGACATGACATACTGGAGTACCAAAATTTTAATGATTTCCACAACTCATACAACCACGTTCTAACTAACTGATTGAACCCGGTAAACCAACCTAGGCCACCTAATGAAAATGACAGGGACCGTGTCCAACAAAACCAACTGAAAATCATCCATATCCCAGAAAAACCCCAAACCCCAAAAACTAATCAGGCTTGACAAGCCAGGTAGCTCGAAAGTCGAAACCCAGTTTTTTTTTAAGAAAAGAGCACCAGCAGCCAGGTGCACCAACCGGCTCAGTACAACGAGCACGAACCCTCCCAGTTGACAAGTGACCCCATTTTTTATCGAATTTGAAAATGAAGCAAAATTGGCAGGCGCCCTGGCGAGCCACATGTCCTCACATGCGCGGCGCGCTGGCTCGGAGCGGTGGGATTTCCCCTCGTGGTTGGTCGAATGGTTGGAAAGACGGAAGGAAAGGCGCCACTGAGCCCGACGCACGAACGAGACGAGCACGAATATTTCCTGCGGAAATGCCGCCTGGATTACGCGCTAAGCAAGCGAAAAAAAGCCGAGGCGGAAATGCGAGATCCCACCCGCATATTTGGCCGAGACCGTGTCACTGACAGCGAGACCCCGCCTCGGCCGAGCGGCTCAGCTGTGCAGGAATAAAGGGGAAAAAAAGCGAATAAACCCAAACGCGAGGAGCGTCCCCGACTCAACCGACAGTTGTTGGTCAGTCTCACCGGCCGGGGGAGCAGAAGCGGAAGCTCAAGCGAAGGACCCGGGCAGCGCCGCCGCCATCGCGGGCCGCGAGATCGCAGGCGCGGGGTCCGGTTGCGAGCGAGGGCCACGCGGCGGTGGAGAGGAGAGAGGGGGGCGTCGGGTTGAGCCGTGAGGCGAGCCAGTCAGATGCGCTCGGAATGGGGAAGCCCGTCGATGTGGAGCTCGGCGGCGCGGGGGGCCTCGGGATCGCGGGCGGCGGGGGCGGGGGCGGAGGCTGCGTGGGAGGCTGCGGCGCGATCGGGCGGGCGGTGTCGTTCCGGTGCGTGTTCGTGCTCCTGCTCGCCGCGGGGGTGCTCGTCCCGGCGCTGTTCCTGCTCGTGCCCTCGCGCCACGAGGGGTACGTCTCCGACGACCCCGACGTGCTCGCCGGTAAGTTTCTCGGACTCTTTGCGACTTTGAGTTCGGATCGCGGTTGGTGCGGAGGTTTGGGGATTCGTGGGTTTAGTTGAGGCGGCTAGGAAATTGGGAGCTCGGTTTTAGGTCTAGTGAGGAGGCGGATCGATGGGATGGGTTGGTAAATTAGTGCTTCGAGATCGCGGCCTGGATGCTCGATTCTTCGATTCCGCTTTCGTTGAGCTATAATTCGCCCGATTTCCTAGTCAATTTCGTCATGCTCCAGGGTGCGATTGTGAGGGAGTGTGCCTGGTTAGTTCTGTGCTCATCCATATTGAAACTTTTAAGTTCTAAATTATGCCGAGAAATGGAATCTCGAGGTTACTTTGCTTGTAAATTTTGATTCAAAGTTTATGTGAATACTGAAAAACGTCATTGAAGTGGATCTGTTTGGATAGAAGTTGTTTTTTAGATTCCATAGAATTCTGTTAGGTCCCAAAGTTTGAGAAAGTATCCTATGTTATTACCACATCTCCCTGATGAAGTTAGATCAGGGATCACGCAATACAGAAGATGACTATCTTCCCATCTCTGTGTATATCATGTGACTGTAAATGTTTTTTTTCATCCATTTTCTGGTACTGCAGTGTGAAGATTTTGAGAGTAGTGTTTATCGCTTTAGACGTGTGATTTCTGTTACAACATGAGTCTTGAATTTAGGGATTATACTGCTACTTCATAAGATGGAGATTTTAATTTACATCATTTAATTGTCTCTGGTTAGGGCTCTAGATTGAATTGCTGAGTACATATCATTTTAGATGTATTATTTTGATACTTGGTCACATGATATCTAAGCTGAATGGATCTTAGTTCATAACAAACATGTCAATGCTTCATCTCAACATTGTGATGTTTGGATACTTCCAACCTATTTGAAGAGACTTAAACATCCTAAGTCTTGATTCTCAAACCCTATCATTCATGTCAGCAAGATTTGAGAAGCATACATGTTCGAGAAAAAGATTTGAGAAGCATAAGATATCAAGCTCACATATAATAAAACCCACACTGCCTCAGCCAGCATTTTTGGGAACCCTTAATACTCTAGTAGACGTAGTTAAAGTATCACCTTCGCATGTTTGCAGGTGAATCTAATCTTATGATGTATTCAGGGTTCTTTGTCTAATGTTTGACATAGAGGAACTTTAGCACGTGTCACTCCGTTCCCACTATTTGCATTTAGGCCAATATTTCCTCCAGTAATCTTTAATAAACTAGCTGTTTTTGGTTTATACCTTTGCATCTTACTGCTAGTAATTGTTTGAACTGCTGAGTGGCTGATCCAGTCCTTTGGACTTGTTGGCCCTGTTATTATAACTTACTCATGACTTTTAAAACTTATTTATGTCCCCATCAGCAGAAATCCGTAGCGATTTTGACAGAAAGCTCATTTGTTCTCAAGCCATTTTCATTCGTGTTTTTCTTGCTGGGATGTTTGTTTACTTCCTATTTCACTGTTTCATTAGATAACTTAAGCATAATGTTTCATTTATCTTTGCTGTTTTTGCACTATTTTCACTAGAACTTGTGCAGACTCTTTCTTTTTTCTGAAAAACTGTTATCGTGTATTTTTCCACCTTTATAGCATTACATTAGCAGTCACATGTTGATGTGGTGCTATGATGGATTTGTTGATGAGGAGTATCTTTTCTATTTCAGCTGAAATCAAAGTTGGTTTCACTTTGGAAAAGCCAGTGTCATTCCTTACTTCTCACATAGACAAACTAGGGAATGACATATTTGAAGAGATTGGTGTACCTAATAGCAAGGTGCCTGATGCTTCCCTCCCTTGTACTCAAATTTCTTTTTGCTTTCAGTGATGGTTAATTCAGATATTTTCTTGTGCAGATTTCCATTGTTTCAATGCAGCCCTTAACCTCTAAATACTCCACAAATGTTGTTTTTGGTGTCCTTCCTTATCCAAAAGATGCTGCGATAAGTTTGCCAGCCCTAAGTGTGCTAAAATCATCCTTGATAGAGATGATGCTCCAGCATGTGAACCTATCCTTAACACCATCACTTTTTGGGCATCCATCTTCCTTTGAACTGATGAGGTTCCCTGGAGGAATTACTGTCATACCTTCACAGCCTGGTTCTCCATGGGCGGATACATACCCCCTATTCAACTTTGTGTTGAACAACTCCATTTATCAGATCCTGGGTAATCTTACGGAGCTAAAGGATCAGCTGAAACTTGGATTAAACTTGAGGTCATATGAGGTATTATTGATTTAGGTGCTTGTCGAGATTGTAGTGCCATATTTAGCTTTGTTGTTCCAATCTTATGCTCATTGTTTGTCAAATCCTTGCAGAAAATATATTTGCAGTTCAGGAATGAGATTGGTTCTTCAATTGAAGCTCCAGCAACTATTGATGCATTGGTGTTAGATGGAAGCAGTAATCTTTTACCAGATAGATTGAAACAACTAGCTCAGCTAATCACAGAACCTGATGTAGGTAATCTTGGCCTTAATCACTCTGTATTTGGTAAAGTAAAGGGTGTTCAGCTGTCATCATACCTACAACACAAGATCTCTGATTTATCTCCTAGTCCATCTCCTTCGCCTTCTCCATCTCCATCTCCATCACCATCACAATCACCTATTCCAAGTATGCCACCATCCTTGTCACCTTTTGGGAACAACCCCCACCCTTCACCTCCGACATATATGAACCCGAACCACCCTCCTCAGGCTTTGCCCCCTTCACGGAGCAGATACCCTTGCTTTCCATGTTTTAGATGTAATCGCTTTCCTCCAGCTGGTAGTCCAATTGTAAAACCTCCTTGCATTGGTAGAGACCCTAAGCTACCCCCATTTATGCATTCGCCAAAGCCATCTGCTGTTCCTTCCCCTCCAAACCCCAATCGTTTTCCAAAAACAGTCCCTAGACCCACTTCTCCAATGATGCCAGTACCTTCACCCTCGGTGTTTCATCATTCGGTACCCCCAAGGAAGAAGCAGAACAGCAAAGCATCTAATGTCCCTTCAATAGCTCCATCACCGTATAGTAAGTTTTCTTAATACTTCATCTCTGTAGTAATTAGAATTCTATTCAGTGGGTGGAGGCTTTGGTTGGTTTAAAATGTTATAAGTTGGTTGCAACAATTTATTTTACATTTACTCCCTCCATTTTTAAATGTATATATGACGTTTAGAACAAGCTAATTAGTTCAAAAACATACTAATTAGCTTGTCCTTAACGCCATCTATTCAGAAACAGGATCTCTTTAGATACATAGTGAGTAGAATTAGTTGCGATAATCAATTTCTACTGCACCCCTGTCAGTTCTTTTAATAATATTTTGCTGCCTTTATTGCACACAGCATGCCTCTTGGTCACCATGCTACTGGTACTACTAACATGTTGATCGATCAGCAATCATGATTGGACATTTAGTTTCATTTTGCTCCACTTGCCTTTTACGTGCCCTTGCATTGAGATAATCTAAGATTTGAAAACTCTGTTAGTGCTAGTTGAATGAGAATGGCCAGTTATTTTTCCCTTGTATCTCTGCTGCTTCAGTTTGCTTTCAGTCCACAATCTTTCTTATGTAATTTCTTGAACAAATAGATCTTACTTGTGTCTTAACATCCAGCTCTCCTTCATACTTGAAGTTATGCTTAACTGGATATCTGGGTTGCTTGGACTGTTGGTCATGCATCATCAGGAAAATCCAGCCAGAAGACAGAGTCACAGTGCCTGCAATTTTGCTGCTTCAAGTATTACCATGAGTTGCGATCATGGGCTATGATATGAAGGTGGCTGCCCTATGCCACGAAGGGCTTTGTTTATTGGCAACTAAACCATATGAAGAATTGTAAAGCTTCTGATGTCAGATTGACTGTAGATATAGGTTCATATCATGCTAATTAACCAGGGTATTATGCCACGAAGGTGGCTGCCCTATGCCTCTACCAACTTTTAAGTTCTCACCAAAGGATTGAGAGCTTATGGTAGAGGAGAATGTAGGACACCAAGTTTTGAGTTCTCACACCGAAGGGCTGGGAGCTTATGGTAGAGGAGAATGTAAGGAGACTCCTATTACTGGTGCCACGCGCTGCAACATAACTCTTCTTTGTATCATGTTGAGCATAATACAACATCCAACTTCGCTACGAGATTTCTTACGTTCAGTTGTGTGTCGAACTTTTACTCATGTGGGTATTTAGTTTTTTGTTGTTTGGACTTTGGAAAACAAAAAAAGAGAAGAAAACGTTATCATCCCCGGCATAGATGCGTATTGTGGTGCACATTACCTGTGCTTTGTCACAAAAAAAAATTATAACATGTGCTTTGTCAATTGAATTACCTGTTGGTGCACCCAGTGAGCTCTTCCCATCTGTGCATGATTAGAACGACTACAAAACTTGCGTTTTTTTCCCAGAACAGACACTCCCTCAGTCGGCTTTGACCAATAACTACTCAATTAATATTGCATTCGTATGATACCAAAGCGTAACCATAAAGTGTTTTCGAATATGAAACTAAGAACGGCAAATTTATGTCACAAACATCATGTATTAATAAAGTACTCCCTCCGTTCCTGTTTATAAGGCGTGGTGCTATTCCTGTTTATAAGGCGTGATATAACATAGCACGGTCTCCCAAAATAGATTTTGACCATTCATTTATCTTATCTTATAGTTATAATTTATAATCATTGGAGAGTGCATTTGATTATGAATCCAACCATGTCAAATTTACATTAAAAAATAAAAAATTATTGGTTAAATTATTGGTCAAAGATTATAAACTTTGAATCTTGATATACGTGTGCACCTTATAAACAGAAACGGAGGGAGTATGTTAGTGGATCACTGAGAACAATTTTACAGGTTTGACCATTTCTTGTAGTACAGGAACAGAAAGAACCTAGTGACCTCAAGAGAATCATAGGCAGAACTTACATCGAGAATCATAGGCAGGAACAGAAAGAACAATGTGTGTTTGTCAGCCGCTGGTAACACTAACACCTAATAAAATGTTATGCGATTGATTAACCATAACCTGCCACAGCATTGAATATTGACAATCTAATGATCCGAACACGGGCAACAGGCTCCTTGTATGTTTCCTAAGGAATTAGCTCTTCTTGGTGCGTTGAATGAATCTTCACCCTCTTTTACTTTTCTCTTCCCTATGTTTCTCCCCAAATACAAAATAACAGAAGCCTAAGCCTACCCCTTTATTAGCCGGAGGACTGGAGCCCTGTCTTTGAAAACCACTCTGCCATCCTTTCCCACATACTGATATTGCCATGCCGGACCTAGGAACCATGCCACAGCAACTCCCCCTAGCAAGCCTCCCAGCTGTGATTATTCAAGTGAAATCAATGAGCTACATCGAGTCACTGTAGAATCAACTGCGTAAAAAATCAGGAGACTTACATGACCCCAGTTATCAATTCCCCTTGAAAGGAGGCCCATACCCTATCAAACGAAAAGGGACATAATAAGGCAACTAGGCAAACAGAAACAAAAGCAAAATAAAACTAGGTAGTATTCGGAACATGTAATGTGAGCTGGTAACCCCAGCAAGTAGCTTATAACAAACTGTACATGCTTTCTAGAAAAGCAGTGAAATATTTCCAAAGAAAATATGAGGGAAAAGTGGAGCAGTACCATATTCAAGACAACCACACGCCCGATATGCTCTAAACTTTCCCTTGCATTGCCAAAATAACTTCTATGCCTCCACATATAAACTGCATGGGCGCCAACCTGATCATGCAGATCAAATCGCATGATGAAGTTAAATCACTCTCATGTTGAGAAGTTGTATCAGTGATTTTTTGATTCCCAATAGGACAAGGCTGAGACTCTTTATTTCACAAAAATACAAATGTGGTAATCATAGGCAAGAAAAGACTAAAGTGCAGAAGTACAAGTTACAAAATCAATTATGTTTCAGGCCTGTTCAGTCAAGAATCGAGATGTACAATTCTGAGGACTAAAAGGAAATGATATACCAACCATTTACAAGTGAACACTCAGTTTTCAGTTTCACATTGCTGAATCATGCCACACTGTAGGATTAATATGATTTTGGCACTGGATAATGGGCTAAGTACACAAAATATTTCTGTGAGTGTATTTATTAGCAGAAAAGTAGACGTACCAATCCAAAAATGGCACCTGACGCACCAACAGCAGGTGACTCACAACAGCGATAACTCATCAGTGAACCTATTTAGAGTTCCAAGAAGTTGTTATGAACAGTAATAACTAAGACCAGGGTACTACAGCATAGATCATCAAGAAGAGTTAAGGACAAACACCTGCCAGCGCTGAACTGATATAAACAGCAATAAATCTTCTAGGACCACTTAGCATTTCCACCATGGGCCCAATTGAGTTTAAAGAGAAACAATTGAACTGCATCATTATGTTAACAGGTAGGAAATTAGCTAGAAAAAACTCCTATAAAATATTAACTCAATTGAACGAAAACATACAGCAAGGTGAGTGACATTTGCGTGAAGGAGAGATGATGTTGCCAAACGCCAAAATTGTCCTCTATCAATCAGACTGTTGATCTTTCATCATACACCATGGTCGTAACTGTATTAGGTCACAAATAAACAGCATATAACTGAACTAGAAATTCCAAATGGGACACAAACCTTGGCTCCCCACATAAGAAGCTTTCCTTGTGATGCTACCTGAGCGATATAAGCCCTTCGATAAGAGGAAATTGTGTTAAAGAACAAATGATTGAATGGAGCTAATATCCATCAGAAAATAAACACACAAACTTAAATTGAACATCAACTTACAGGACATTAATAGCAAGAAGAACATTAGTCCACAGCCTCTTCTTCGAATCAATTCTGCGAGGTCGTCTAGACAGCACCTTTCCTTTGCCGATGTATGTCCCACCTGACCCATTCCCATTGAATAGAGTGAAGCTGCAAACATATGACGCAGGGAACACATTCCCCAACGCGCCAAGAATTGGGTGTGTTGCAAATGAGTGTGATCCCCCAAAACAAATGTCACCCATGTTCGGCAAGGCTTCAAGATGTCGCACCTCCTAGATGCATAATTCACTTCAGATTAAGTTATTCGATCAAGCATGATAATTTGTCATCCAATCAATAACAAGGACTCAAGGAATCAAAACTCAAAGCGCTCCAAGAAACAACACACGAATCACAGGCTATCTGAACGCGGTTAGTGTTCCCTCTCGGGCTCACACAGTAGCTAAGAAGAGGAACGAAATGGAACGCAAGGCGAAGCAAAAAAAAAAACAGCACCGGCGAGCGGAGGAGGCCCGCGAAGCGGCGGCGGAGGGCGCTGCCGACCTGCGCGCCGGCGAAGGCCGCGACGACGTTGGGCCTCCAGTCGCCGCCGTCTCCGCCCCCGCCCCCTCCGCCGCGGCCGCCGGAGGAGGATCCGGGCGGTGGCGGAGGGGGAAGCCAGGGGAAGGAGGGGAGGGGGAGCAGCAGCCACGACGCCATGGGCACCACCGCCTGCGTGCGTGGACCCACCCCCACCGACGACGAGGGCTCTTCGGCGGGTTCCGCCTCGCTTTGCTTGGGCCGCACGCGGCGCTGTCCGCTGGGACCCACACTTTCGTTTTCACCGGATTGGCTCGGAAGGAGATCCATTTCGGGTGGTTTGAAGTGGCTGGATTGGAATCCTTCTACATTAAATGGCCTGGATTGAAACCATACCTCCTCACCCCTGGAATGAATCCTGGCCGGATTGAGTGACACGGGTGGAATCACTCAAACCGGACCTGGAAGTAATCCTGGCTAGAATCCAATCCTGATGAAACGAACGAGGCCTGAGTGGATCCTCCGGATTCGTCGGATGTGCTTTTGCGCTTCGAAATAACTAGCCAGGTTGGCGCGCTATGCGTGCCGGTAAAAAAGATTAACCTAACGTATTAATGAAAAAAAAATATTGTCCTCTACTATGCTCAAAACAACATCATAACAATGTATTGAATTAAATCCAAAAGCTACATTAAATTGGCATAGTAGCTCAGAATCTGAGAACGTGCCAATCCCAAACATTTTGGTATAGAGGTACAGATAAATAGAAATTCATTAAAAAATTTTAGGTGTTAGTAGATATAGTTGACATTGATTATTGGTTTTGTAGAGGTAAATGATAAAATTAGCATGAATGAATAATTCAATTATAATTTGCAAGTTTATGAATTAAAGGCAGTGCAAAAGGTAGTAGAGTTACCATGTGTGAATGTTGTATACAAAGTTTAGTTATTAGTTTTATATATAAAAAATAATTAAATATATTTTATACTTTCAAATAATGGGAAAAACATAATTTTTTAATCATGGGACCCACTCAATAGAACCGTGGGTCTCACCACCAATATGCGCGGATCCCACTTGAATAGATGTGATCCTGGATAGTTTGTGTCCCCATGGGTCCCACCTGAACAATTGGTGGATCCCACATGAACAATACGTGGATCCCACATGGATTCCACTAACAATATCTAGGTCCCACATGAACATTACGTGGGTCCCATGTGGAGCCACGTTTGAGCTCCAAAGCCCGCCGCTTTAGTATATCTAATTCGACCTATTGTAGTTTAGGCCTACGTCAAAGTATTTAGGCCCATTTCCCGTTAAAAAGATAGAAAACACAGATGCGAGTCAGCCAGAATTCATATCTCCGCAAAATTTCTAAGGTTACCTTCTTTTTTCTGTTTCATTTGTGCTAGAAAAACGTTAGAATTGCCCCTACATTCAGGATGATGCCCCTAGCATTTACTACTGCCAGTCATCTATATATTTAGTTGACGTTTCAGACAACAAATCACTAAAAATAACTTTTCCCCCACAATGTGACAATGTCATGTTTAACTGATTGGAGGGAGTATGTTTAATTGAGTTTCGAGCGTGTCCATGTAGGCCCAGCCTACAAGCATCTCTATTTAGCTCTCCGTCTCTATCTTTAGAGAATTTGAGGAAAAATCCTCCTCCAACAACTTCTCCGTTTTCGCTCTTCAAAATCATTAGCCTCACTCTCCAATGATGAAGAAGGTCCCTAGCTCTCTAAAGGGCTGATATAGAGAAGCGAGAATTAGAGATTCTATTGGAGACGTAAGAGATATAAAGAGCGAATGTCGGATGACTCTCAAGTAGAGATATGGAGAGTGAATTTTAGAGATACCTTACAGTTGGGACGACTGAATTAACAGAACCTATGCTCATACACCAGAATACACCATGATGCACGCAATGTAGGTATCATCTACCTTGTCTATGCCATTGCCACGGCTCCGCCGTAGCTTCACGCAGAGGGCAAGTTTGGATTGTGACCCTAGTTAGCCAAGCTCGAGATTGGCCAGCCAAATCAGGGCATGGCCAAAATTTGGTCATATTGGATATGTTTAGACGGTGGTCAAGCCAAAATCCTAAAACGTTTACCAAAATACTATACAATGTGAGTATGACGTGTAGGGTCCACATGTTATTATTTTTTTCTTCATTGACATATACACATGTGGAATCATATTTTGTAGATAAAATTATGAGTATAATGCTGAAAATAAAATTCAAATTGAATATACCGTGCAGTAGATATTAGCATTTGAAGATTGATAATCTAAAAATTTCAATGCACATGCATGTAATAGCAGGCTGACACGTCACCTGTAGGGGAGCTTTTGGCAGCCCGGTCAAATCGGAGCCAACAATTTGTTCACCAGAGGCACGCTGCCAAATTTTCATGGGCCGACCCAAATTTAGCATGCGCAAAGAGCAGCCAAAATTTGAGGGGACGTCAAAATTTGGCTCGGCTAAGAGCAACTCCAAAAGCTCCTTAAAATTGTCCCAAATTTTATTTGGAGGAAAAAAAACTTACCTTCAACAACTCCCCTATCCTTCCCGTAAAAATTGGCGGATGCCAAAAACACCTCCATCACCCCGCATACATGGGCGCGTCCGGTTTCATCCCCAATTGCCTTCGAGCTGAACCAGCACGTTGGTAGGCTTACCGACTCGCTCTCGTGGAGCTCGAAGCTCTGCAGGCAGGTGGTTTCCGCCTCCTGCTCCATCGCGGCAGACACCGCCGCCATGGCCAGCTCCCACCGGATCACCCACTCGCGCCACCTCAGGCCCTGCCACCACCGGATCCCTGCCGTGCCACCCCTGGACCGTACCCTAAATCCCACGTCGGTAGCTTGAGGTAGAGCATTCCCCGTAGCACCCCCAGTGAATCATAGCAACTCCCGCACTGGCTCTGAACCCCCACGCAACCGCAACAGCGCCTCAGGGCCAAAGATCCAGGCCTTGAACCGACGACGGAGCAGGGGGTTGGCACCGGCGTGGCAAGGAGGCGAGCGTCGGTGGCGAGCTGGGCGAGCGAGGTGGCGGAGGACGACAACAATGAAAAGGGGGAAGGAGATACGGCGGGTGCCGAAGATGGGCGGCGTGTCGGTGTCGGCCTCGTCGGACGCGGGCGCGGATGAGCGCCCCAAGGAGGACGGCAAGCAGAGGCGGCTGGTGGTGGTCACGGGGGCACAGGGGCAGCCGCCGGCGGCGAGGAAGAATCGCGGGCTCACTGCGGAGGACAAGGAGCAGAACCGGTTGAAGCGCCTGTTGCAGAACCGCGTCTTGACGCAGCAGGCGCGCGAGCGGAAGAAGGCGTACTTGACGGAGCTGCCGCCGGCAGCTATTGAACAGGGATGCCGAAGTCCAACGAATTTGGCCAGCCGGCGAAGCTTGTTTTGGTGGAAATGGAGGGAGCGGTGTGGGAAAGAAGAGGAGGGGCGGTGCGTAACAAGGAAGGGAACGTGGTTAACCAGAATAATCCAGCCCAACTAACCACCAGAATAATCCAGCCCAACTAAGGGCCCATCATGCTAACGTGGCTTGATTTAAAATATTGAGAAGGTTAGTATTGGTGAACTGTTGTGGGATGATATAATTTTGAAGGAAAAAAATTTAGAAAAACTCCAATACATAGTTTTGGGGAAGAATTTTTAAAAACTCTTGAAGTTGCTCTAACACCAGCCTAGAACCAAACGCGCCCAGAGCCACTAATGATACAATGTGCCAAATGCCAAGAATGAAATAATGGGCGTTCTGTACACAAATAGTCAGACGCAACAAGCTTGCTGGTTTGCCCCTGATGCGATGATACCAAATTCGCAGAATTCACTCAAATACTAGTGCCACAAAATAAGGGAATAAATAGCTAATTTTATTACCAAGGCCAGCTGGGCCTCTATTTTCAATGCTACGCGAATGCATTTTCTAGTTGCACCACCATAAGAGTTTACCCTTTACAGAATGATGAACTTAACATACAAGAATAATAGCCCTCCCACATTTCTTCATGCCCACAACATGTCAACAACAAAAGCCCAGCATGGCGGTCATATATGAAAAGGATGAACTCAACAGGGTGCCGAAATGACGCGAATAAGCCCCCACCAATGGAGTCCACGCTTCACAGGTAGGCCAATAGAGGACGCCAGAGAATGTACACCAACATGCAAGAATCCTCACAAATGGCTCGGCCGCCTCTTGCCGCTGTCTGTCCTTAGTCGCTTGGCTGGCTTGGCCCACTGGATATCTCCAATGCCGGGTGCCGAGGAACTCCCCCCTTGATCCGAATGCGCAACCCATCCAGTGGAATGCATTGACTGATGAGATGGATGTGCATCCCTTTGAAATGGCGTCCTGGCACCTCTGGGTGAGGGCACCGGGCCTGGCCGCCCAGGGTTGGTTGGCGAGAGCGGTCCAGCTCGCCCTGAGCTAGACGGAGACCCAATGCTGCTCCTTCCCCGTTCTTGCCTTTTCTTCTTAACAATGAACATGTCGCTCGGGTGCAACAACCCAGCACCATCTGGGAGCTGATCCCTGCTGCCGGATCCAGAATGCCTCGAGTCTCTCTCTGATCTGGAACTGTGGGGTCGGCTAGGAACCTCACTAGGCTGATTATGCCTGCTATGTCCCGAACCAAGTTGCTCTGCTTCACTGGTGCTGGCACGACGTTTATGACCCAAAGCAGCGTGCTTTGTCGACGGTCCAGCAGCACCGCTTGAAGCTCCTCCAGGATTCGAAAATGACATCGCATTCTTAGCTTCGCTGAAGTCTGAGTCTGGGAACGCGATCTTCATTATGTTGAAAAATAAGTTATGGAGGGTCTCAGCTTCTATCCGGACCTGCATTCAATTGGAGCAAATAAATATTCTATTAGGCTACAACACCAGCCAAAAGTTCAGAACTGGTCGAAGCATGGATGATAATACAATAGATACAGCCACGTTTGATGCAAAACAGTAGGACTACCTCATGCCTATAGCTGAAATGCTGAACCACACTCTTCAACATCTGCTGCATGTCCACTATGAACTCAGTTACAGCGCTATACTCAAATCCATCAACTCGCTGTTCAACTTTCTGTAGGTCAAGGGTGCTACCAGCTGGACCTCTGAATGAGGAATTTTCATTCCTCCGCCACCAAGAAGATATATTAGGTATGATTTGATGACCCTCTTTGTCAATCCTCCTCCAAAGCTTGCTTATCACATTTTTGCACTGCAGGAATCCAAGTCAAGAACAGCGTTAGTTGAGCCATATGAGATAACAACAGGGTAAAACATAATGATCCATATGACAAGTCAAAGGAACAAAGAGAATCCCAGATAAGACGGGCCACAAAATAATGCTAATTCTAATTCCAAATTCCACATGTAAGGAGCTAACCAGGAAAAAAAACATCCACCACTAGCAACCGCAATGTTCAAAAGCTAAAACTATTTTTGCAACAATGGTGCATTCAGATGATAAAGCATTTCAATTCTACAAAGAATTCAGAGAATCATGTTTGATATCCTTTTGAAGAACAGTAAATAGACCAAATCACCTCAAATGCAGCATTGCACAAAGAGGTTAAGTTGGTGTGCATACCTTTCTTTGCATACTGTCCGACATCTTTGTGCCACGGAACTCTGGAGTAGCAGAGTCAATGGCCTTACTGCTCCGATTTTCCTTGGAGCGCTCAGCAGATCCTTCACCAGATCCAGGCAAGTAAGCCAATTTCCCTGCCCTAGCAGCAGGCGAAACCTTCCTAGATGGCATGTTGCGCTTCTGTTTGACTATAGGATGAACCGCGTCTTGCTGCCTGGCGGCTGGATCAGCAAAAGCACAGGCATATAGGTCAGACTTAAATTGTGAATTATAACCACCATCTCCTTGAAATGCAAGATGAGTACCACGTTGAGGGAAGACCCCTTCTCCACCAGATTTATCTTCCTGCTTTTCTGCATTAGGCCTCGGACGAATACGAATACTACGTTTGCGTTTTATTTTTGGTTGCAAGACCTGTTCATCCTCACCGTCATCACGTTCATGATTCCAGCTCCCTGACTGCTGGAGATCCATATGTGAGTCCCCTGACATTGCAATCTCACCTTCTTCAAGGTCATCCGGCTGCAAATTATCAGTAAAAAGCGTGATATAATGTGGATCTAGTTAATTAACAAAGAAATTCAAACAAAAAAGAATAGACATAACAACAATATGTCAATACATACAGTTCTCCTTGACAAAGAACCAGGGCGGGCATCTAACGCAGATAGAGACCGCAATTTTTTTGAAGATGAGGAAGGCGCAGGTGGTGGTAATCTCCTGCTTCCAGAAGAAGAGCCCGTGGAACCAGCTTCTTCAATCCTATTAGTTCTTCTGCTTTTTAATCCATCGGTAAAATTGTACCCATCATCATTGATTGGCTCTTCTTCCTCTGATTCATCCTTGTTATCAGGTACCGAATCATCATTGTCCTCTTCATCTTCGAATTCCTCTATTTCCCCATCTTCAGGCAGGGGTGTGGTATTCCTCTCCTCAGAATCTTCATCAGATTCTTCAAGATCTTCGTCGTCAATCTCCCTGTAGATGGAGTACTTGCCAGTACCCTTTGGCCGCCCCCTTCTCTTCTCAGGTGTATCATTAGTGTCTAAAGCAATGCCACCAGACGACATATTCCTCAATGGTTTTTTGGATAGACTTGCCACAACAGCATCTACTTCAGTGGAGCTTGCACGGAGCCACTTTGGAACCTGATGATGTTTCATCATATCCCCCGTCCAATCAAAGTCTTCATCCATCTGGTCAAAAAGTTCAACTTCACGTTCAGTCCTAGCAATCATTCGGTTCACTTCCTGTAATGAAGGCACATCATGGACAGTTTCTTGGTATCTCTCATCATCATGCAGGAGTGTCTCCAAAGTCATCCGCCTTTCCTCATGGGTTGTTCTTTGATCAAAACGACCAGCATTAATGACCTCATCCGCCATATCAATTTTGTATTGTTGGATATTGTTGCGGATGAGACTTTCAATTGATCCCATGTACCTGTCTTTCCCAGCAAGATCATCCTCCAAATCTCCACTCCCACCATTTCTCAACTCATCCTCTTTCTGATAACTTGATATGTTATCGACAACAGCCTCCATGTAAATAACCTTTACCTCCCTAGTCTGCCCTATACGATGGGCCCTAGCAACTGCTTGCTCTTCATTTTGTGGATTTGGATCAGGGTCATATATTACAACAGTGTCTGCGCTCTGAAGATTGAGACCCCTACCGGCAGCACGAATACTAAGCAAGAATATAAAACAATCAGAACCAGGCCTGTTGAAGTCAACGATCGCTGACTCTCGATCTTCCAAGCTTGTTGTTCCATCAATGCGCCTGTAAACAAGTCGTCTCCATTGCAAATAGTCTTCCATGATGTCAAGAAGTTTCGTCATTGTGCTAAAAAGGAGAACACGATGGCCTGCCTTATGAAGCTTAATTAAAATTCTATCAAGATTCCATAACTTCCCACAAGATCTGATCATAAAATCTTTCCCATGATTCAAGAATGGATATGACAGAAGAGGATGGTTACAAACTTTTCTTAGCTCCATGCACTTGTTGTTGAGATTCTTGTATGTCTTGGACTGATACATGGGATTCCTTTGTGCACGCTTTTTCTCATCTTCAGGATCAACTCTAATAGTACCGGTAGATTTGATCCAATCATATATAGCTCCTTGAACCGCAGACATTCTGCACCTCAAAACAATGGAATCCTGCAACAACATGCTGGATTAATAATTTTCAAACTTACCGAACAAATTGACCAATGAGTAACAACCGAGAAAAGGATAGCACCTTTCGTGGAAGTGAGCCTTCAACATCTTCCAGACGCCTACGTAGCATGAAAGGTTCCAAAATCTGATGCAATCTGTGAATGATTATTACTTTCTTCTCCGTCTCAAGCCAATCATCTTCTTCTGCACTGTGTGTCGGACCATCCCTCTGAAATGGCTTAGAGAACCAATCTTGGAATGCCTTACTACTGTCAAATACTTCTGGAAGCAACAGATTCAAGAGGGACCAGAGCTCCTTGAGATCATTCTGTAATCAATTTCCAATGGCATTAAAAATAATGACAATAAAAGTATACAGCAAAAAAGGGTGATAAAATAGCTACACTGGCAAAAAAGAAATGGGGCTCCTATCATCACTAAAAAAGAAGAGGCTCCCTCAAACTATCATATGATAGTAAAGCTATAGTGGCAACAATAGCAATACACATTTATTTGGTTTACCTGTAGAGGAGTACCAGTGAGAAGGAGGCGTCGTTGGCAACGATAGCGATCAAGATCACGAGCCAAGACTGAGTCCCTGTCCTTCATACGTTGTGCCTCGTCAATTATAATGTACTTCCAATCAATCCTCGAAAGCTTGGAACGGTCAAACATAACAAATTCATATGTTGTCACAAGAACATTAAACTTCATGGCCAAAACCTCCTGCAAGACGAGTCAAAAATTAGAAGTAGAATATCTACAAGAACTAAATACAAGAAAATCCATCCACATGTATTTGCTACAAAATATCTTGTCAATGCAAAACAACAGAATGCGGCAAGCATGACTTTCAGTAAAGAAATAACAGGGGTCAACTGGTAACAGCAGCCACTAAACGAAGAAAACAGTACCCCTGTACAAAACATGCACCTTTACATGGACCGATGTACACCGACCTAGAAAAGTAAAAAAGCATCGTGTACAGCATAATTTAATTTATTCCAAATAATTTGTATATTTTTATTTAGGATGGATACAGTTGGCATCAAAACAAAACCAATAAAAGGCAAGCATTGCATGTGGTTCCTTCAAAATCAAATAGTGCATGATTATAGCCTATCTCCTATAATGTTTTCAAACAAGGATGGCAGGGCCGAGTAAACGGAATTGATTGTTTTTGTTCAGAACAAACAAAGTACCAGCAAATTTGCTAGAATAAAATTTGCAAGGTAAGTGCAGGCCTGACATATGAAAAGCTACTGGAAAAAAAGGACAGCTTACTTGAGAGAACAGCTTCTGCCTTTGGTCCTTTGCACCAACATAAAAGATGCAAGATGCAGATGGCAGCCAATTTAGCAGTTCACTCTGAACCAAGAACAGGCATCGCAGCAAAATGTAAGTTTCTATAACAAATACTTTATCAAAAAATGGAAACAAAAAAATAACTCCTCAAAGCATGAAATGACATTAAAGACACACCTTCCAATTGACCAAGACAGCATTTGGCACTATTATGAGATGTGGGCCATAATTCCCTTTAAACTCCATCAGGTATGCGATCAATGCCATAACCTGTTATAACAAATAGTGCAGCCATACAAATAAACTAGCAGCATTGGATCGAATGAAAAGAGGGAGCATTAATGGTAAGAAAAATATCGCGATATGACAAGAGTACAGGAAGCAAACCGGAACAAGATTAAGAAAGGGATGCTACACACCTGCACAGTCTTGCCAAGACCCATCTCATCAGCCAAAATACCATTCAACTTATTATTGTACAAAGAAAGCATCCACTGTAGGCCCACCTGAATAACCAACAAAATGAATTCTAAGATCTCCTGTGACAGGACATAATTACAATGAAATGAATATTGCTTCATATAAAAGTAGACATCCCACCAGTTGGTAGTCCCTTAAAGTTCCTGCTCGCAACAGCGATGGCTGCTTTGTAACTCTCTCACTCACAGCATGAGCCAAAGTATAGTACCTAAAAGTACGCAAGAAGTACACAACCTTATTAAGAGTGAAAAGTATGTTTTGAAGCCCCTGTTGATCCCACAACCTCTACCTCAAATACCAAACGGAAAAAATGCAGGCTCCAAAAATGCAACTGAAATTTACTCCAGGTGCATATCTAAAGTTAAGAAATAGCAACTTGGAAACTTTTTCCAATACAACTACATTATCAATTTACTTGCTTCTTACTTGTTAACAGATGCATTATCCCTTGGTGCATTCATCTCAGAGAATGTGTTCCTTATCATAACCTCCTGACCAGCACATTGTGCAGCAGCCTTCACTTCTTCCTCAGATAGACCCTGTTAAACAAAGCAGCATATTCATGCATAGGATTAGCAACAAGGAACCTGGTTACATGCAGCACCAAGGCATACATGATGTTAAACCACGAATGCTTGAGCTACTGTCTACAGAAACCTTCGTTATCAAATGATACAAAACCAAAGCGGGAGGGGGTTGGGGACAAGCCAGTTTCATTAATCCAAAGCAAAGAGAGTCAAAGTACCTGTGCCCGTGCAGCTGCAGCAGCAGCATTTGCTGCTTCTTCTACTTGCTGCTGACTCTTGGCAGCAGTTATTTTTCCTCCAAGCTTATAAAGGTACTCTTCAGTCTGGGTCAGGAAAGAAGATAGAACATTATACCTTTGAGCCGCATCACCAGGAACACTAGTCTGTTGTTCCAACAGTATTTGACGGTATCTCTCCACGTCATTGTTTTTCAACGCCTCCATCCTTTTTGTCCTATCATCATCTTTCCTCTTCGAGAATTCGCGCAACATCCTTTCATGGTACTTGGCCACCCCTCTATTACGAGTTATTCGAGCATCACGAATGGCCCAATGTGCCTCCAAAAGCTTCTTGCGCCACTGGAAAATGGATTTCAGCTGCTTCTCTCTTGAGGCTTTCTGCATCTGCTGAACCTGTCTAACAAGCTCAACACGTTGACGTTCACATTGTCTGACAAATTTTCTGTATATCCTATCTGGCATTGCCATTATTTCTTGTTGCTCATGCTCAACTTCATCCCTTAGGCGAGCCTGATGTTCTAGGAGTTTGAGCTTCTTTTCTTCAATCTGTAGCCTCAAGACAAGATCGGGACGGATTCTTTTCCTCTCTAGATTAATCGCAAGCAAACCACTAATCTTTTTTAAGTTATCCTCACGTTTCTTACCAAAAACAATCATCCCTTCCTGAGCTAATAAATCTTTCACATCATAACCTAGTGACAGGTTACCGTTGTAATTTGCAGGTCCCAAGGAATCATGCCTCCTAGTGAAGGACGGGAAATCGAATAGCGGACCATGGTATTTTCTTGGAACATCCCTTGGAGCTGGGGCACTGCTTGTGGAGCCAGCCCTTTTTGCTTGCTCAGCATCTGCTGAACTACTTTCTGCCGGTAAAGATTTACCCCTCTCAGCATTGTAATCGCTTCTCCCGGGAGTTCTCTGGATACCCCGCTCTAGATCCTGCTCAGATTTAATCACAGTAGTGTTACTATGCTCTGGTACTGAAACTGGTCCAATTTTAAGAGACTCTTTTGGTGAAGCTTTCATTACTTGCATGGGACCAGGACCACTCACGGAACTAGCTTTGTCATCTGATGCAGAAACCTCCACCTTCGGTAAGCAGGGTCCCTTCAACAATGGAGGTTTTTCAGGAGCTTTATCACCACTCTCCATGTGCTTTCCATGTTCATCAGCGCTGCTTACACCAGGCCCTTCACGGTTATGCGTTGGCTGAGGTCCAGAAATCTGCTGCCCTTGTGAATCAGGAGCCCGCCCAGACACAATTAATTCAAGAACTTCTGGCGGTAGTGTACGATCACCACGCTGATAAAGGAAAGCAATCAAAGGAGGGAAATGAAAACCGCAATGATGTTAGATTGATCAGCCGAACCACATTTTCAAATTATGGGTCGGATCTCATAAACAAAAACAAAATAGACTTGAAGTTTCATATTTCCCATACCTTTAAACGCCGAAAAGCTAATATCTGAGCTTTGAGTACATGAAGTTGATTTTTTGTGAAACCCGTTTGCCCTGTTTGCGGCCGAGCACTTGGAGTTGGGGGCTGTGATCCTCCTGCTTCGCCAGAGGATGCTGTGGGGGCACCTGCTTGGTTAAGCTGCTGCATCTGTCTCGCATGCTGCATCTGCATCGCTTCTGAATTTGCGAGCACAGTTTTTGGATTGGATTGCTCGGGAACTTTATTCACATGTCCAGAGCTTTGCGGGATATGCATCATCTGTGCACCATTGCCCACTGTCATAGGAGCCCTCACGGCCCTTTCATTTGAGCCATCCCTGCTATGGGCAGATAACTGTTGTTGCAACTGCAGGTTGCTCGAATTCATTACCTTAGCCTCTTCTCCACCAGAAACTGAGCTTGGGGGAAGGGGTTGACCGGGCTTCAATGGGGCACCCTGATTGGGAACATTACCACGCCCTGGGGTATCACTGTTCACTTGCGAGGGTGTTGCTTGCTGCTGCGCAGCCATACTTGCCTCATTCTGCTTCTGCACAGCTGCCATCCTACTTGACTGCCAGATCGGCAGGAGTTGAGAAATTGCACTCATGTTTGCAGGATTGGACAGGTCAAAATTGTTCTCCTTTGCCCAGGCTTGGATGGCTTGAAACTGCAACGGTGTTAATGGGCCACCACCGGTGCTGCCCATGCCCACCTGGCCTTGCATTGGCTGCATGGGCCTCATCATACCCACTGATGGCAACTGCTGTCCAGGGACTCCGGGAGGAGGCATTGGAGGCCTCATATCACCGCTTCTTTGCTCATTACTGCTTGGTTGTTCATGCTCTTTCTGCTTTTCCGCATGCTGAAGATGTTCAGCCTGTCGCTTAAACATCTGTGCCTGAATGGCCATAAGCTCCTGCATCTTGGCAGGGTTGTTAACCATATCTTGGTCTCTTGATGATGACCCCGGCATATTCATCTTGGCCTGCTGCTGGAGGAGCATCCCATGGGCCGCCTTCTGCTGCTGCTGCATCGCAAGCTTCAGGTATTGTTGCTGCATCGCAACCTGGTTGTGCACCTGACCTCCAACCATGCCTTGTGGTCCGCCGGATAGTGGCAGGTTCATCTGACCCTGGACCGGGGGCATTGGGCTGGAGGACTGAGGGAAGCTACTGCCGCCACCTTGTCCCATCATGCCAGGTGGCGCACCGGATTGGTATGCATGCTGTTGTTCATGGTGATGCGTCATTCCCTGAAAGAGAGTGACCGATCCAGAAGTCTAAAACCTCGCAGAACCAAGAACTAGAAAAACTGCATCAAGACAACAAGCAGACAAAACCGATGGAAAGGTTCGGATCCTCTAAAAGCAAACAAAAATCCGCATCAACCCCACTAAAGAACAGCGCTTATCCAAATTACGCGGAAAAACCAAACCGAATTGAGACGGGATAAGAACCAGACAACAATTCCAAATTGAAACCGTGACTACACGAAATCCGGGGCGGACCCAGCATAGGACATGGGTGTGCACATCTACACTTGATAATTTTTGCAAACAAAATCGAAGCTAGTTTTGGTAATATATTGTAAGTGGGTCAGATCCGGATACAAATTGCTTATATTAGGGTTTTGGGTGCTCCGTTTCGCACAGCAGGAAGGGAAGAGAAGGGGAGAGCATACCTGGTGGGTGGTCGTCGCCGGCAAAGGGCCCGGCGAAGACCGAATGGAGGGGGATGGCCGGAGAGACGCGGAGGGGAAAAATGAGGGGGCTAGGGTTGGGGCAACCTTTTATTCGCGGACCGCCCTCCCGGATCCCACGCCAAGACTCGCAGTCGCGGTACCAGAAGGATGCAGCGGGGCAGCTGCCGCATGTAAAATTTTGATAAGGTAATTTTGCTATTGCACAGAGTCCGATATTGGTTTTTTTAAGTAAACACTATTTAAATTGCTATATGCACCCACGCTACATGTGAGTACATTTTTTTACAACTTTTGAATTGTAGAATTGCATTTTTTTTCTAGATGAAGGGAGTATTTAAGTTGATCCTTACAAGTGGATTCCCGAACTTCGGCGGTGGATATTTGCCATTAGACGTTATATAGCTATTATAATAACTAGTAAATATGCGCGTGTATTGCTACGTGTGAACTATATATAAATACATAGTACCATAAATGCAACGGAATTGAAACGAAAAAAACATTAAAAGGTCGAGAGTCCAAGACAACATCTACTTAGTCCAAAACTCGAAATCGATCCATTAAAATATCACCCTATCTATCTTGATCCTGTCTCGACCTCAACAATCCAATCGAATCCATAAACAATTAAGATGAACCCATCAACGCCCTATGGATTCGCGAACTTTGATAGTGGATATTTGCCATTAGACGTTATATAGCTGTTATATAGCTGTTATAATAACTAGTAAATATGCACGTGTGTTGCTACGTGTGAAGTATATATAAATACATCATACCATAAATGCAACGGAATTGAAACGGAAAACCTTAAAAGGCCGAGAGTTAGAGACAACATCTCCTTAGTCCAAAACTCGAAATCGATACATTAAAATATCACCGTATCTATCTTGACCCTGTCTCAACTTCAACAATCCAATCAATTCTATAAACTGTTGAGATCAACCCATCAACGAGCAAAATATCTCGGCATTATCTCTCTCTCCTCCTCCTCCCTCCCTCCCTCTCTAGTTGCCCGAGGCTTGATCCACCACCACCTCTGCCGGCTAGGGCTCACCCATCACCCGGAATGTCCTCCTCCACTGGTCATGGTCGCACTACGATGTCACCCCACTTCTCTTTTAACACAAGGGGATTCTTAAAAAATAGCATCGTACGGAGGACAACTAAGCCACCATTATGGATTTATTTCTTCTTAATAGTTTCGTATTCTTTTTAATGCCCGACTGGCAGGTAGACCTTTTTTATGTCAATATGGTACAAAGAAAAAGACATACATTTGACATAATCATATGATAATACCAAGATGGTCCCATGACTTAGACCCCCTTTGCAAACGTAAGGGTTTCACAAAAATTCGCCATGAAGATAAAGTATAGAATATTATTCAAATTTTATGTGGACATCTGAAGCACAAATAGAATGAAAATGTGTTCCTAAAATACAAGAAAAACGTAGAACAAGTGGTGGGAGTTATTCCCTCGGAGACAGAAAGTCTGGATTCGACAACCCCCCCTCCTCCTGAGGATTTTTTGGCACTGGTGGTTTTCTTCAAGTATGGTTTTTAGGCGCGGGTAAGGTTAGCGGTTTTTTAGATACAGCCGATTCTCACGTAGACTAGGCAGCTTTCCACAATTTTTAGATCCAATTTTAAGGTTAATGGACCAAAACTAGGTGCAGAAATAGCACATAGAGGAGATGGAGAACTAGTGAAAGATTGAAAATAAACTGATAAGGGTCTACTACTTCCATGGGACAAATAGAACAATACAATCATATATTTACGCAACTAGGAGGCAACACAATAATTGCACTAGCGTAGGTTTAACTGGCGCCTACTAATATTATATTAGTTGACTACAAAAGTGTTACATCAATACAATCTATGATTCAAAGCATAAGATGACCAGTCCACTAGCAAGCACTACAATCTATGCTACATTGTCACTTTGTTTTTAGGATTGGGACATCAACCTCATCCCGAGCCTTAGACATGCTTGAGCGGGACGTACTATCGTTGTTGTCCAAACAAATCCGATGCAGCGACAAACAAAAAGGGGATGTGGGATGTATTTGAAGAGTCTCAAAATTTCGACAAATGTAACATGCATTTCAATATTTTTCTACAACAATAACATTTACTATAAATAGTAATTGCTGTGAGTGAGAATTTGCTCTCTGTTTGAGCATATTTTAAAAAAGATTCAGATAGTTCAAATTAAAAGTGTACGATCAAAGAATTAAATATGTTATGAAGCAGCAAATATCTGTCAAACCTCCTTAGAAATTCAGAGAGGAAACAAAGGAATTTTAGGCATATGCTGCACTCTTGGACGATTGCAACAAGTCAACTAGAAATATATATGCACCGCAAAATCTGAGGCATGATATGAGGATATGAACTACCCCATCCGTCCCAAATTACTATTCGTTTTGGCTTTTCTAGATACATAGCATTTGATATGGACCTAGATATAATAGTAATTTGGTACGGAGGGAGTAATCAAGAAGTATGATACGAACTAGCAACAATTGATAGAAGTACGAAGCAGATCAAGGGATTTGACAGGCCAGAGAGGGCCTAGCTAGGAAACCTACATAACTCTCGCATGTTATTTTTTTAACGAAGTTTTCAGTATTTGATAGCTAAGATGAGGGGAGCAAGCCAACCATAAATAAATGACTCAAGTCAATCATAAGTAAATACCTGATCCTCGTGAAATGTTGAATTAGCCTATTCAAAATGTTGAATTTCATGTAAAAAAATATATTAAAACATGTATTAGGCGGGATAAAATCTGTGGGGGAGCAAGCCATCAATAAATACGTGACCTCTGTAAATATTGAATTAGACTATCCTATTCATGAATTGTTGAATCTTACATGTATATAAAAAATATTGAATGGCGTTCCCGCGGTCGATAGGCTGTAATGATGGAGAGAGATGGGAGTACTCCTCCGTCCAAAATTATAGGTTGTTTTAATTTTTTAATTCATACATTTTGTTATACACCTAGATATATATTATGTCAAGATGCAGTAAAATGATGGAGAGAGATGGGAGTACTCCTCTGTCCAAAATTATAGGTCGTTTTGGTTTTTTAGATTTATACATTTTGCTATACACTTAGATATATATTATATCAAGATGCATATATTATATCAAGATGCAACAAAATGTATGGATCTAAAAATCTAAAACAACATAATCACGCTCCCAGTCGAAGTCGTATTGGAGTCTCGGGCCTAACAGGCTCCCAGTCGCAGGCAGGTCTGCGTCCGCTTGCAAGTGACCACGACTTGGTATTTTCACGATGCTGACAAGCATTCCGTACACAAATAGTCAAGAGTTAACAGAGGGCAAGAAAGCTTGTTGTCTCGTCACTCGTCACTAGGGCGATGATACAGAATTCGCATAATTCACTCAGATATTAGAGCCATAAAAAAATACATGGAAATATAACCGCTCCTCCCTTTCCAAATTGTAGGTCGTTTTGGATTTTTTAAATTTATAATAATATTTATGTTCCAAATTGTAGATCGTTTTGAATTTTTTAAATTCATAAATATTATTATGCATCTAGACATACACTATATCTAAGATGCATAATAATACCTACAAAACTAGAAAAGCTAAAACGACCTACAATTTGGAACGTATACATGGAGTAATTTATTATCTCAGCCAGCTGAGCCTCTATCTTTAATGCCCATGTGAATGTATCTTCTAGTTTGCCTCACGCCACCATAACTCCATAAGAGTTCCCCTTTACAGAACGATGAAATGAACCTAACATACAAGAAAAATAACTCTATCCTCATTTCTTCATGCCCACGACAACAAAAGTCCAGCACGGTGGTCATATATGAACTCAACAGGGTGTCAAAATGACATGAATAAGCCCCCACCAATGGAGTCCACCCTTCACAGATATACCAATCAAGGATGCCACCGTGATGCAAAAATTTCTCACAAATGGCTCGGCCGCCTCTTGCCAGCGTCAGTCCTTTGTCGCTTGGATGGCTTGGCCCATTGGATGTCTCCAATGCCAGGTGCTGAGGAACTTCCCCCATGATCCGAATGCACAATCCACCCAGTGGAATGCACCGAGTGCTGAGATGGATGTGCATCCCTTTGGAATGGCGTCCTGGCACCTCTGGGTGAGGGCACTGAGCCCAGCCGCACAGGGTTGGTTGGCGAGAGCCGTCCAGCTCGTCCTGAGCTAGACGGAGACCCAATGCTGCTCCTTGCCCGTTCTTGCCTTTTCTTCTTAACAATGAACATATCGCTCGGGTGCAACAACCCAGCACCATCTGGGAGCTGATCTCGGCTGCCGGATCCAGAATGCCTTGAGTCTATCTCTGATCTGGAACTGTGAGGCCGACTAGGAACCTCGCTAGACTGATTATGCCTGATATGTCCTGAGCCATGCTGCTCCGCTTCACTGGTGCTAGCACGGCGCTTATGGCCTAAAGCAGCATGCTTTGTTGATGGCCCAGCAGTGCCACTTGCAGCTCTTCCAGGATTTGAAAATGACATTGCATTCTTAGCTTCGCTGAAGTCCGAGTCTGGGAACGCAATATTCATTATGTTGAAAAATAAGTTATGGAGGGTCTCAGCTTCTATCTGTACCTGCATTTAATTGGAGCAAATTAATATTCTACTAGGCCACCACACCAGATCACTACAATAGATATAACAAGATAAGTTTGATGCCAAACAGTAGAGTACCTCATGCCTATAGCTGAAATGCTGAACCACACTCTTCAACATCTGCTGCATGTCCCCTATGAACTCAGTTACAGAGCTATACTCGAATCCATCAACTCGCTGTTCAATTTTCTGTAGGTCAAGGGTGCTGCAAGATGGACCTCTGAATGAGGAATTTTCATTCCTCCGCCACCAAGAAGATATATTAGGTATGATTTGATGACCCTCTTTGTCAATCCTCCTCCAAAGCTTGCTTATCACATTCTTGCACTGTAGGTATTCAGGTCGAGAACAGCTTCAGCTCAGCCATATGAGATAGTATATATAACAAAAGGGTAAAACATAACAAGCCATATGACAAGCCAAAGGAATAAAAGAATCCCAGTTAAAACAATATTGATAAACATATGGTATGCCAAAGGAACAGGACGAGCCACAAAATAATGCTAAATCTTAATTCCAATTCCATGCGTATACAGCTCACCCAAAAAAGAAACTTCCACTGCATGCAACCCAGATGATGTAAAAAATATGAGCACATTAAGCTTAAGTTCGATGATAAAGCATTTTAATTCTACAGAGAATCACGTTCAACAACCTTTTGAAGAACAGTCAGTAGAACAAATCACCCGAAATACAGTATGGCACAAAGGGCTAAAGTTTGTGTACCTACCTTTCTTTGCATACTGTCAGACATCTTTGTGCCACGGAACTCTGGGGTAGAAGAGTCCATGGCCTTACTGCTCCAATTTTCCTTGGAGCGTTCAACAGATCCTTCCCCGGATCCACACAAGTAAGTCGATTTCCCTGTTCTAGGAGCAGGCGAAACCTTCCTAGATGGCATGTTGCGCTTCTGTTTGACCATAGGATGAACAGCGTCTTGCTGCCTGGCAGCTGGATCAGCAAAAGCATGTGAATCTAGGTCAGACTTAAATTGTGAATTATAATCATCACTGCCTTGAAATGCATGATGAGTACCACGCTGAGGGAAGACCGCTTCTCCACCAGATCTATCTTCCTGCTTTTCTGCATTCAGTCTTGGACGAATACGAATACTCCGTTTGCGTTTTATTTTTGGTTGCAACACATGCTCATCCTCACCGTCATCACGTTCATGATTCCAGCTCCCTGACTGCTGGAGGTCCATATGCGAGTCCCCTGACATTGCAATCTCACCTTCCTCCAGGTCATCCAGCTGTAAATAACCAGTTAAAAAGCATCATGATCTCGTTAATTAACATTTCAAGAGAAAAACAAAAGAGACAAATGACAACAACATGTCAATACATACAGTTCTCCTTGACAAAGAACCAGGCCGGGCATCTAATGCAGATAGAGACCGCAATTTTTTTGACGAAGAGGAAGGTGCAGGTGGTGGTAATCTCCTGCTTCCAGAAGAAGAGCCTGTGGAACCAGCTTCTTCCATCCTAATAGCTTTTCTGCTTCTTAATCCATTGGTAAAATTGTACCCATCATCATTGATTGGCTCTTCTTCCTCTGATTCATCCTTGTTATCAGGTACCGAATAATCATTGTCCTCTTCATCTTCGAATTCCTCTATTTCCCCATCTTCAGGCAGGGGTGTGGTATTCCTCTCCTCAGAACCTTCATCAGATTCTTCAAGATCTTCGTCGTCAATCTCCCTGTAGATGGAGTACTTGCCAGTACCCTTTGGCCGCCCCCTTCTCTTCTCAGGTGTATCATTAGTGTCTAAAGCAATGCCACCAGACGACATATTCCTCAACGGCTTTTTGGATAGACTTGCCACAACAGCATCTACTTCAGTGGAGCTTGCACGGAGCCACTTTGGAACCTGATGATGTTTCATCATATCCCCCGTCCAATCAAAGTCTTCATCCATCTGGTCAAAAAGTTCAACTTCACGTTCAGTCCTAGCAATCATTCGGTTCACTTCCTGTAATGAAGGCACATCATGGACAGTTTCTTGGTATCTCTCATCATCATGCAGGAGTGTCTCCAAAGTCATCCGCCTTTCCTCATGGGTTGTTCTTTGATCAAAACGACCAGCATTAATGACCTCATCCGCCATATCAATTTTGTATTGTTGGATATTGTTGCGGATGAGACTTTCAATTGATCCCATGTACCTGTCTTTCCCAGCAAGATCATCCTCCAAATCTCCACTCCCACCATTTCTCAACTCATCCTCTTTCTGATAACTTGATATGTTATCGACAACAGCCTCCATGTAAATAACCTTTACCTCCCTAGTCTGCCCTATACGATGGGCCCTAGCAACTGCTTGCTCTTCATTTTGTGGATTTGGATCAGGGTCATATATTACAACCGTGTCTGCGCTCTGAAGATTCAGCCCCCTACCGGCAGCACGAATACTAAGCAAGAATATAAAACAATCAGAACCAGGCCTGTTGAAGTCAACGATCGCGGACTCTCGATCTTCCAAGCTTGTTGTTCCATCAATGCGCCTGTAAACAAGTCGTCTCCATTGCAAATAGTCTTCCATGATGTCAAGAAGTTTCGTCATTGTGCTAAAAAGGAGAACACGATGGCCTGCCTTATGAAGCTTAATTAAAATTCTATCAAGATTCCATAACTTCCCGCAAGATCTGATCATAAAATCTTTCCCATGATTCAAGAATGGATATGACAGAAGAGGATGGTTACAAACTTTTCTTAGCTCCATGCACTTGTTGTTGAGATTCTTGTATGTCTTGAACTGGTACATGGGATTCCTTTGTGCACGCATTTTCTCATCTTCAGGATCAACTCTAATAGTACCGGTAGATTTGATCCAATCATATATAGCTCCTTGAACCGCAGACATTCTGCACCTCAAGACAATGGAATCCTGCAACAACATGCCTGATTAATAATTTTTCAAACTTACCGAACAAATTGACCAATGAGTAACAGCCGAAAAAAGGATAGCACCTTTCGTGGAAGTGAGCCTTCAACATCTTCCACACGTCTACGTAGCATGAAAGGTTCCAAAATCTGATGCAATCTGTGAATGATTATTACTTTCTTCTCTGTCTCAAGCCAATCGTCTTCTTCACTGTGTGTCGGACCATCCCTCTGAAACGGCTTAGAGAACCAATCTTGGAATGCCTTACTACTATCAAATACTTCTGGAAGCAACAGATTCAAGAGGGACCAAAGCTCCTTGAGATCATTCTGTAATCAATTTCCAAAGGTATTAAATATGAAAAAAACAGTATACAACAAAAAGGGTGCATTTATGACATGCTAAAATAGCTATGCTGGCAAAAAAGACAAGGGGCTCCTATCTAAACGGAAGAAGCTACCATGATGGCAAAGCTTTAGTGGCAACAATAGCAATACACATTTATTTGATTTACCTGTAGAGGAGTACCAGTGAGAAGGAGGCGTCGTTGGCAACGATAGCGATCAAGATCACGTGCCAAGACTGAGTCTCTATCCTTCATCCGCTGTGCCTCATCAATTATAATGTACTTCCAATCAATCTTTGAAAGCTTGGAACGATCAAACATAACAAATTCATATGTCGTAACAAGAACATTAAATTTCATGGCCAAAACCTCCTGTGAGACGAGTCAAAAGTTAGAGGCTAAATTTCTACAAGAGCTAAATACAAGAAAATCCACAGGTATTTGGTACCAGACAGCTTATTCATGCAAATAACAGAAGCGGAAAGCATTACTTTCAGTCAAGAAATAACAAGGAGTCAACTGATAAGAGCGGCCATTAAAATAAGAAAATGTTACCCCTATACTGCACAAATCATGCACCTGTTTAGGGAACGATGGAGACTGATCTAGAAAACTAAAATAGCATTGTGTACAGGACAATTGAATTTACTCCAAACAATTTAAAGCATGTTTGCTGATGTGGTTTTATCTTTTATTTAGGACAGATACAGTTGACATAATAACAAATACAATAAAAGACAAATGAAGGTGATGGTACAGATGGTCCCTCAAATTCAAACACTACAGTGTTCGTGGAAAAAAATAAACAGTGCAGTGTTCAAGAAAAAAAAAGCAAACAGTCTAGGGCCAAGTAATCAGGGTTGATTATGTTTTATTCACAATAATCAATGTATCAGAACTTTAATTGTTGAATTAAAATTTGTAATGTAAGTACATGCCTAACGTATGAAAAGCTATCGAAAGAAAAGGCTGCTTACTTGAGAGAACAGCTTCTGCCTTTGGTCCTTTGCACCAACATAAAAGATGCAAGATGCAGATGGCAGCCAATTTAGCAGTTCACTCTGAACCAAGAACAGGCATCGCAGCAAAATGTAAGTTTCTATAACAAATACTTTATCAAAAAATGGAAACAAAAAAATAACTCCTCAAAGCATGAAATGACATTAAAGACACACCTTCCAATTGACCAAGACAGCATTTGGCACTATTATGAGATGTGGGCCATAATTCCCTTTAAACTCCATCAGGTATGCGATCAATGCCATAACCTGTTATAACAAATAGTGCAGCCATACAAATAAGTTTCTAGCAGTATTGTATTTAATGAAAAGAGGGAGCATTGATGATTAAAAAAACTATCATGGTATAACAGGCAGCAAGCAAAACAGAATAAGAAAGGGATGCCACACACCTGCACAGTCTTGCCAAGACCCATCTCATCAGCCAAAATACCATTCAACTTATTATTGTACAAAGAAAGCATCCACTGCAGGCCCACCTAGATAACCAACAAAATGAATCGCAAGATTTCCTGAGACAGGACATAAGTACAGTGAAAATGAATTACTTCAGGTAAAAGTAGACATCCTACCAACTGGTACTCCCTTAAAGTTCCTGCTCGCAACAGCGATGGCTGCTTTGTAACTCTCTCACTCACAGCATGAGCCAAAGTATAGTACCTAAAAGTACACAAGAAGTAAAACACATTATCAAGAGTGAGAAGTATGTTTTGAAGACCCTGTTTATCTGACAAACCCTACCACAAATGTCAAATGGGAAAAAATGCAGGCTCCAAAAATGCAACAGAAATTTACTCTGGGTCCAAAAATGGAACCAAAAATGGTACAGAAATAGCAACTTGGAAAATTTTTCTGATACAACTACATTTTCAATTTAGTTGATTTCTTACTTGTTAACAGATGTATTATCCCTTGGTGCATTCATCTCAGAGAACGTGTTCCTTATCATAACCTCCTGACCAGCACATTGTGCAGCAGCCTTCACTTCTTCCTCAGATAGGCCCTGTTAAACAAGAAGCATGTTCATGTATACGACTAGCAATAACTAACCTGGTTACATGCAGCAACAATGTTTAACCACAAACGTTTGAGCTACTCACTACAGAAAGCTTCGCAATCCAAGGATAAGGAACCAAAAGGGGAGGGAATGGCGGACAAGCTAGTTTCACTAGCCCAAAGTGAAGAGAGTCAAATACCTGTGCCCGTGCAGCTGCTGCAGCAGCATTTGCTGCTTCTTCTATTTGTTGCTGACTCTTGGTAGCAGTTATTTTTCCTCCAAGCTTATAAAGGTACTCTTCAGTCTGGGTCAGGAAAGAAGATAGAACATTATATCTTTGAGCTGCATCACCAGGAACACTAGTTTGTTGTTCCAAAAGTATTTGACGGTATCTTTCCACGTCATTGTTTTTCAATGCCTCCATTCTTTTGTTCCTATCATCATCTTTCCTTTTCGAGAATTCTCGCAACATCCTTTCATGGTACTTGGCCACCCCTCTATTACGAGTTATTCGAGCATCGCGAATGGCCCAATGTGCCTCCAGAAGCTTCTTGCGCCACTGGAAAATTGATTTCAGCTGCTTCTCTCTCGAGGCTTTCTGCATCTGCTGAACATGTCTTGCAAGCTCAACTCGTTGACGTTCACATTGTCTGACAAACTTTCTGTATATCCTATCTGGCATTGCCATTATTTCTTGTTGCTCATGCTCAACTTCATCCCTTAGCCGAGCCTGATGTTCTAGGAGTTTGAGTTTCTTCTCTTCAATCTGTAGCCTCAAGACAAGATCAGGACGGATTCTTTTCCTCTCTAGATTGATTGCAAGCAAACTGCTTATCTTTTTCAAGTTATCCTCACGTTTCTTATCAAGAATGATCAACCCTTCTTGAGCTAATAAATCTTTAACATCATAACCTAGTGAGAGATTACTGTTGTAGTTTGCAGATCCTAAGGAATCATGCCTCCTAGTGAAGGACGGGGAATCAAATAGCGGACCATGGTATTTTCTAGGAACGTCTCTTGGAGGTGGGGCACTGCTTGTGGAGCCAGCCCTTTTTGCCTGCTCAGCGTCTGCTGAACCACTTTCTGCCGGTAAAGATTTACCCCTCTCAGAACTGTAATCGCTTCTAGGTGTTCTCTGGACACACTGTTCTATTTCGTGCTCAGATTTAATCATAGTAGTGTTACTATGCTCTGGTACTGAAACTGGTCCAATTTTAAGAGACTCTTTCGGTGAAGCTTTCATCACTTGCATGGGACCAGGAACACTGGCAGGACTAGCTTTATCTTCTGAAGCTGAAGCCTCCACCTTTGATAAACATGGTCCCTTCAACAATGCAGGTTTTTCAGGAACTTTATCACCACTCTCAATGTGCCTTCCATGTTCATCAGCATTGCTTACACCAGGCCTTTCACAGTTATGTATTGCCTGAGGTCCAGAAATCTGCTGCCCTTGTGAATCAGGAGGAGACCGCCCAGACACAATTAATTCAAGAACTTCTGGCGGGAGAGTACGATCACCACGCTGATACCAAGGGATGCAATCAAAGGAAGAAAAAAGAAAACCGCCACAACATTAGATTGATCAGCTGAATCGCATCTTAAAATTACAGGTTGGATCTCAAAAACACAAATAAAATAGACTTTAACTTTCATATTTCTTTTACCTTTAAACGCCGAAAAGCTAATATCTGAGCTTTGAGTACATGAAGTTGATTTTTTGTGAAACCTGTTTGCCCTGGTTGCAGCCGAGCACTTGGAATTGGGGCTTGTGATCCTCCAGTTTCACCAGGGGATGCTGTGGGGGCAGCAGCTTGGTTAAGTTGCTGCATCTGTCTCACATGCTGCACCTGCATCGCTTCTGAATTTGCAAGGGCATTTTTTGGAGTGGATTGCTCAGGAACCTTATTCACATGTCCAGAGCTTTGCGGGGTATGCATCATCATCTGTGCACCATCGCCAGCTGTCACAGGTGACCTCACAGCCCTTTCATTTGAGCCATCCCTGTTATGGGCAGATAACTGTTGTTGCAACTGCAAGTTGCTCAAATTCACTACCTTAGCCTCTTCTCCACCAGAAACTGAGCTTGGGGGAAGGGGCTGACCGGGCTTCGATGGGGCACCCTGATTGGGAACATTACCACACCCTGGGGTATCACTGTTCATTTGCGAGGGCGTTGCTTGCTGCTGTGCAGCCATACTAGCCTCATTCTGCTTCTGCATGGCTGCCATCCTGCTTGACTGCCAGATTGGCAGGAGTTGAGAAACTGCACTCATGTTTGCAGGATTGG
The DNA here is from genome assembly GCF_000263155.2 of Setaria italica. Classification (NCBI taxonomy): domain Eukaryota; kingdom Viridiplantae; phylum Streptophyta; class Magnoliopsida; order Poales; family Poaceae; genus Setaria; species Setaria italica. Next base: position 32,941,040 of record NC_028451.1, on the reverse strand, counting down.
ACAGGTCGAAATTGTTCTCCTTTGCCCAGGCTTGCACGGCTTGAAACTGCAATGGCGTTAATGGGCCACCACCGGCGCTGCTAATGCCCACCTGGCCTTGCATTGGTTGCATGGGCCTCATCATACCCGCTGATGGCAACTGCTGTCCAGGGACTCCCAGAGGAGGCATAGTTGGCCTCATATCACGGCTTCTTTGCTCATCACTACTTGGTTGTCCCTGCTCTTTCTGCTTCTCCGCCTGCTGAAGATGTTCAGCTTGTCGCTTAAACATCTGTGCCTGAAGGGCCATAAGCTCCTGCATCTTGGCAGGGTTGTTAACCATATCTTGGTCTCTTGACGATGACCCCAGCATATTCAACTTGGCCTGCTGCTGGAGGAGCATCCCGTGGGCCACCTTCTGCTGCTGCTGCTGCTGCAGCATCGCAAGCTTCAGGTATTGTTGCTGCATCGCAACCTGGTTGTGCACCTGACCTCCAACCATGCCTTGTGGTCCGCTGGATGGCGGCAAGTTCATCTGACTCTGGACCGGGGGCATTGGGCTGGAGGACTGAGGGAAGTTACTGCCGCCTGGCCCCATCATGCCATGGGGCGCACCGGATTGGTGTGCTTGCTGCTGTTCATGGTTATGCGTCATTCCCTGAAACAGAAGGTGCATTTAGAAGTCTAAAACCTCGCAGAACCAAGAACCAAAAAAACTGCATCAAGACAACAAGCAGACAAAACCGATGGGAGGGTTCGGATTCTCTAAAAGGCAACAAAAATCCGCATCACCTCACTAAAGAACAGAGGTTATCCAAATCACTCGGAAGAACCAAACCGAATTGAGACGGGATCAGAATCGTAGAACAATTCCAATTTGGAACCAGGACTACACGAAATCCCGGACGGACCAGCACAGGACATGGGTGTGCATATCTACGCCCGATAATTTTTGCAAACAAAATCGAAGCTACTTATTTAGGTAATACGGAGTATATTGTAACTGGGTCAGATCCGAATACAAATAGCTTATATTAGGGTTTGCGGAACTCCGTTTTGCACAGCAGGAAGGGAAGAGAAGGGGAGGGCATACCTGATGGGTGCTCGTCGCCGGCAAATGGCCCGGCGAAGACCGAATGGTGGGGGGAGGGCCGGAGAGCGGGGAGGGGAACCGAAATGGAGCCGAGGAGGGGGGCAGTGTTGGGCAACCTTTTATTCGGGGACCGCCCGGATACCACAACTCGCAGTAAAGAATCGTCAACAAAAAGGACGGGCCAGGCCGCGGAATGTAAAATTTGGTATCGTTAAATGTTGGTTTTTATGGCTAGCACTACCTTCAGTTTTTTAAAACACGGTATACACATCACCGGAATCGACGAAAGTCATTGAGAATAACACGATGAGCACCTAATAAATATAGAAAATGCAAGCACTGACTCAAACTCGGATATGCATATTCCACTGTTAGAAATCTTAACAGCTGAGCTAAGTGCGTGAGTATTACTCGAGCTTATCTATATTTAGTGGTACCATGAATATTTTTTATTAGATATTATGGTTAATTATAATAATATAAGCTTTTTTTTATAGAGAGGAGGTAGAGAATAAGTTATTGTACATAAAGAACAATATAATCACAAATTTGGACAGTCAAGATGCAACACAAAAATTGTACTTGCACAAAGTTACTCTACCCTCAATTCAGGTGAGTACTAGTACAACTGGAGTGACAGAAATTCCACTTATGGTATGACATTATCCATTTATTCATTACTCAAAATTTGACACTACGCTAAATGACAGCTCAAGTAAGCCATAACGGTGACAGTGAGTAAAAGGAGAGGGAGGGAGAGGCATTAAACCTTTTGCCACGTTCTACGAGTATATACATTTTTTTAGTCAACAGGAGTCATGCCTCACGTGAACTTTCGATTAATTTTGATCACAAGTCAAAGGAGTCCAAAGTTTTCTTTGTGTAAAACAACAAATGGAAGGCAAGCAATTATCAAAAAAGGAAACAAATGGAAGGCAAGCCAGGGAAGCGACCAAATAGGCTGTTACATTCAAAGAGTGTTTCACGCCATTCTTGAGCAAGGTGATTGCCTTCTCCCTATTAGGGGCTACGGCTGTCGTCAGTCGTCACAACAACACCTGCAGGCTGCAGCTAGCGATGGCCGATGGATCAGCTTGCGCTGCTGCACTTAGCAGTGGCTGGCTGTAAGATGAAAGCGCAGGGTGGATTGGATGGTGCAGTGTCAGTTCAGGTGCAGGCTCATATGGGTGCGTTTGGCAGCCCGGATGGAGGTTGGGCCAGGCCCAGCTGGTGCCACCAGCTGTGATTGGTAGCCTGGTTGGCCTCCCAGGTCAGGTCGTCGCGGTGCAAAAAGGCCCGCCAGCCTTTGGCGTTATAAATTGGGCTGGCTAGGGTTACCTCCCGCCGGTATAAAGTGGTGGCCACCCGGTCGCGTCGCCTCCTTCCCCTCAATCGTGCCCTCTCCACTGACTCCTCCACTACTCTCTCATGTCTTCCTTTCGCACTCGACTCCTCCACTCCTCTCCTCTCATCCCGACGACTTGGAGGTGACGGCGCGGTTGGTGGTAGGGTGCCTGATTCGGAGGTGTCTGTGGTCGCCTGCGGTGGTGGGCGCGGGTACGTTAGCAACGAACACTGGATCCGTGCTTCGTCTTCGTCACGGAGCAGATCTGCTACCTCTTCATCCCCGGCCACTTGAGCAACCTCTTCGTCCCCGGCGTGACCTGCTTCTTTCTCTCCACCGAGCAGATCTGCCTCATCTACTTGATGTTCAAGTCATCCCTCGGGTCATCTACCGGCACGCGCTACTTCCTCATCTGCCCCACGACGGTCGTCTTCATCTCCGCGGAGGTATGGCCCAGATCCACGATTACCTTGTAGTTAGGGTGGCGGTTCTTGTTGTTTGCGATGGGGTATGGTCTCATACGATGGAGTCTTGCTGTTGTTCTTCGATCTTTTACTACTTGTTGCATAGAATCCGGTTAGGGTTGTGAATGGTTAGGGTTCCCTCGGATGGGATCTGTCTGTTACGGTTTATTTGTGCGGTTAGTGGGGTATCCTCGCCGGATCTGCATGTCTAGTCTATGAACTGTCCTAGTTTCTATGCATTGGCTTATTTTTTACAGTCGATTCATGATGTTATTTATGATTCATGTGTAGTTACCGCGCGGATGTGGACTTGTTGCCATGAACCTATCTCTATTGTTGGTCTATCTTGCCCATGAGGAGCCAGTTCATGGCTAATATAGTTGTTTTGTGATGTCTATTGAGCCTCTGGGAGGCTACCTTGGGTAGCAGCCGTGGCAATGATGCTGTTGTGGGGTTTTATTCATTGGATGACGTTAAGGAGGAGCTGTCGGTGTTTTAGACCGGCAACCCGCCTAGGGGGTACCCTAGGTGGTCTTTTGTGCGGTGGGTGTCGTCGAGAATCAAGGAGTCGATGGTGACGCAAGGGACACGATTTAGACAGGTTCGGGCCGCTAGATCGTGTAATACCCTGCGTCCTGTGTGTTGATTGTATTGATCGAGTTGTGTTCTCTGTTTTGGAGGGGGTCCCTACCCGCTCTTATATAGTCGGGGGAGCAGGGTTATAGGGCGGGTTGTACAAGTCCTAGTCGAGTACGTTTTACAGAGTCCTACTCGAACTTGGTAGAGTAGTTTCCTCCTGACCCGACTAGTCTTCGGGGAGTACATGAAGTCTACGCGCCCTGCGGAGTAGTCTTCATGTCCGATTAGGTTTCGGGTACATTCCCTTGAGTGGGTTCGTAAGTCTTCTGGTGGGCCCAGGGGTGCCTAGCCGACAAGCCCCCGAGTACTTTGTAGTCGAGAGAAACAGCTCTGAGCACTTGAGGATGTCGCTCGAGTTCCTCCTGGTGCTCCTTGAGTATTCCTCAATGCGGCCAACACTCGAGTACCAGTGCTGTCACGTGACTGGAAGGTACTCATCAGTGCTCGATATTTGCTTCGAGTAGTCTTTGCCTTGAGACTCCTTTTTTGGTATGGTAGTGCGATGACAATCGCACTCCATATGGAGTAGCCCCCGAGCCTTGGGTTGAATCAAAGAATCAAGCTAAGGGTCAATCTTGTAATTTTATTTTGAGTTGCCTTAATATTCGAAAAAAGAAAATTTTATCCAACAGTATACGCAGCCCCCAAGCACTTGGACGACTACTTTTTAGTCGGTGAAGGGATCAATCTTTTGGTCAGAGTAGTCGTTGGCCATTATGGTGGTAAACCTGAGTCGTATCTGACTGTTGCTTAATTGACGCTTGAAATCCGGAGATGCTGCTGATATAATAGGGGAGCTCAGCACTAATTAGCAATACGCTTGTTTTAACAGATCTGTAATTTGTGCCCCTTTCTTGCGACCCCAACACCGCTTGCTCCTCCTTACGCTGCCGCCGTCATTGTTGCTTTTGCTTGTTCTTTAGGAGAGAGATTTGCTGCAGTCCTTTCCTCCCTCCTTTTTTTCTCAAGATCAATTGATGCGCGTCAAGAAGATAGGAAAGAAACCTGAGAAGATCCAGGGGGAGGTCGCGGCCACCAGTAAGTTAATATCTAAATCCAAGAGGGGCAAGGAGCTCGTATTCCCGGCGCCCAAGTGTGCCTGATGAATCAGACTGCGCCGCCGCCTCCTGGGATCACCTGGCAGCATTTCGTGATGAAGGAGATGGTGGTCCAGGCTTTGGTCGATGCAAAGCTTCTTCAACCAAGAGTTGAGCTTAAGTGGAGGCCCGCATACGGTAATGCGTGGCAATTCGAGGAGTACCCCAAACAGACGGTGATGCTTGCGCATTTTGTTGAGAGAGGACTGATTGTGCCTTCTTCTGATTTCTTCAGAGGTATTCTTGAGTATTATAATCTTTAGTTAGTCCACTTGAATCCAAATGGTGTGCTGCACATGTCTATCTTTGTACACTTGTGCGAGGTGTACTTAGGTGTTCTGCCTAGTCTGGATCTATTTAGAAAGTTGTTTTGTTGTAAACCGCAACCCAGCGTGACTAGGACAGAAGTATCTGGAGGGGCTGGGTTTCAGTTGTGGAACTTGAGTGCATATCTCGAGTACGATTTGCTAGATTCTCATGGTGATTAGAAGAAGAGGTGGTTTTATATTGGCAATCATGATCCCATCTTGCCAGTAGTCACTGGCCATGCTCCCAAACATGCTGACAACTGGGTGACTGAGCCCGAGGAAACCCCTGAGATCACAAATTTGTTGGCGCAGATTTCTGAGTTGAGATCTTTCGGGTTGACTGGGATCAATGTAGCCACCAGTTTCCTTAAGCACAGAGTTCAGCCTCTGCAGCAGCGTGCTCACCCAGGCTTCGAGTATACGGGTTTTCATGACCCGTCGCGCATGTCTCCTAAAGACATATCCAATGACGATGTGGAGGTGTTGTTGGGTAAGTTATTTAGGAACTATCAAGGGGCGCCAGTACTCCCGGGAGTCCTTCGTCAGTTTGATGGTTGGTATGGACCAACAGAGGTATTTTCTTCTTTACTTTGCTTACTATGGGTAGTCGAAGGTGTAGTAATACTTTCCGAATAACAATTGTTGTCTTGTGGTTTGTAGTCCCGGGTGCTTCTTGGTTTCTTGCCCACGTCGTCTGAGGGTAAGGACATTGCTATGGTTGATACTGAAACTGCTCCTTCTCCTCCTGCAAAGAAACGTCGAGTAGTGCGGAAGAAAGCTGCTGCTCAGCATGTTACAACTTCATCGAGTTTGACCCCCGAGGGGTCACAGGGTACCAAGGTGCGTAGTTGCGCGTTGTATTTGAGTACTTTTGAGTTTCTTGTTGACTTAGTCATATTACTTTGCAAAATACTAACAATATTAGTCTATGTGTTGGAAAGGCTGCCGACTTGACCTTTGACAATGATGAGGCCACTTCTGATGAAGTAGTCGCGATTGCTGGAGATGCAGTTGCCAATGTTGCGACTGTTGAAGAGCTGCCTGTGGAGGCGTCGCCTTTGAACTCGGGATCTGTAGCCTCCGAGCAGGTGGCCTCTGCACCGGTGGTCCCTGAGTTGATAGCCCCCGAGCAGGCTACTGGGCCATCGGTTGATGAGGCTACAGCTTCTGAGCTGGCAGATGCTGTGAAGACACCAGCGGTGGCTGCTGACACTTTGTTGTCTAAGGATGTTGCCGGTGGTGAGTATGTGATCTATTCTGGTAGTCATGCATTCGTAGTCTCAACCTTGGTTCTGTCAGGACTTAGCGGCGGAGTGGAGGACCTTCCTCTTGCGGCCCCTGTGGTGCCGAGTATCGAGCCGGTGGTGGCCGAGAAGAAGCGTGTTCATTTGCCGCCGTGATCGTCTCAGTAAGAGTTTGTGTAATATTTCCTTTTGATGATTTTGTACTCTGTAGTCAGATTATGATCTTGTGACTTGGTTGATCCAAGAATGCAGAAGACATTATTCCTGTGGAGGTAGGGACGGAGGCTAATCCGTCGGCTATACTCTCTGGGCCCATGGTGGACTTGACTATAGATGATGCACTAGAGATTGATGACGCAAGTCGTCTAGGTGCTACTATATCCATGCTTCAAGAGGTTATCTACTCAGTAGAGGGCCCGTCAGTCCCCGAGAGTTCTTCGGGTGTGCCGCCTTCAACGGTTGAAGTTGCGTCCACTGTGAGTACGACTGGTGCTAAAGCTTTGGCACTGGTTGTTGCAACAAAAATGGGTGAAGTCAGCGCAACAGGTACATAGATATTTTTTGGAAGGGGTACTCTCTTGTATCTAGTAGCTGATCATGGTTTGTCTTCAGAGTCTGTTGTGGGTAGAGAGCTGGAGCCAGAAGTTGCCAAGAGTACCGATGGTCCGGTATTCGAATTGCCGCCAGAGTCGAAGATTAGGAGAGCTATCCAAAGCTTTCAGGTGTGTCATAACTCATTTTCTATCTTTTTGTGTTTTGACAAGTCTTGACGGCTTGTTTTGTGTCGAAGGATATGTATGACAAGGCTCAGAGAAACACTTGGGATCTTCAAGAGCGCAGTGAGGCCGCGCAGCGGGTAGCGCAACTAGAGCAAGAGTGTCACCACCTTGCAGATTCCCTGAGAGTTCATCAGGAGGCTGTCAAGTCTTTTGCAATTGAAAGGAATGATCATGAAGTCCTCCAGGAATGATTGGAGAGTCATTATAGATCTTTGAACCAGAGATATCAGGGTGAGTACTCATAGTTCATGAGTATGCTTGATTGTAGTCATAAATTCCGATCTATGATATTTTTGGCGCAGAGCTTAAGAGCAAAGAGGCCGCTGCGAGTAGTCAATTGCTTGATTGGAGAAACGCTCACGATCGGGTAGCTGACGAGGCTGCCCATCTTAGAACAGCGTTGGCTGAAACTCAAGCGGCCTATGAGCGTGAGAAAGATAGGAAGAATCGAAACGCACTGATGCTGGCGTTGGCTATAGTGTCCTGCCAAAGTCATGGTAGAACTATTGAGCGACGGGAAGGCGATCTTCAGGATTTTACTACTGCTGCTTAGGATATAGTCAACGCCATTGCTCCACTTGAAGATGATGCTGAGCCTCGCTCGCTAGTCGTGGGACTAAGAGCTGCCCCGGGTAGAGTTGCTGGACTGTGTAAGACTGTCTGCAAACAAGTCCTTGCAGTGGTCAAGTCGTATTACCCGAGGGCAGACTTGTCGGCGACTGGTGATGGAGTTTCCCGGAACTGCACAGAGGATGCCTATGTGCAGTATCTTGAGGAGGCTGAGCCGATTGCGGCAAAGATGTTATAGTTTGTATCTTTGGAGGAACCCTGATCTTTTGAACTCGGTGATATTTATTGTCGAATACTCGTTGGTGTACTTAAACAATTTGCCTTGTAAATCTTGTTTATTTGAGTTTTGTGATCGATGGTCTTCGTTTGATTGGCTTTGTAGTCGGGAAGACAAATCCGAGTAATCGAGTAGTCGTAGTATCCGGTATGCTCTTCAATTATTGCAGTTGCTGTTGAGGGTACCGTGACTTTTATTGCTTTGTACTTGGGGAGATGCATGGTTGTAGTGTTCATTTTTGTCTTTTGTGCTCAGTGTGGTCACAAGCGTGTAGTTAAAACGTCTGCCTGGCTTTTGTTAGTGCCTCATGCTGATCGTCACGAGCAAGCAGTAACTCTGAGTAGTTGGTGGCTATGGCCCTTCGACTATAAATAAGCCCCTGGGTACTCGACCAAGGTCATGCTCTTCAGTATAGCGATGGCTTGCTTAAGGTTGCTGTTGTTTGATAGTAGAGAGCTTCCAATGAGCGCCCCGGTGCTAGAAGATTCCTCGTAGATTAGAGCCACCTTCCCTCCACAGACTCTTGCGCTCGTAGGGATAGCCGTGATGCTAGAAGAATCCTCGTAGGAGGGTTTGCCGCATGCCTCATCTTGCAAGTCGCGATCCAGCTCAGTCCGCATTGGAACTTGCGAGCGATGGGTGATGAGCGCCGCGGTCTTTATCCGGCTCTCTGATCAGAGGTGGAGGTGTGGCATACAGTGTGGATCTGTGCACTGGAGCTATCCAGAGAGTAGCTCGGGTAGTGCACTTCGTCTTCTTGGTACTTTTCTTCCTGATCCTGCGTCGAGGATTCATCTTTGTCGCCGTCGAGGGAGCGGCGGTGAAGGAGTTCCTGGTGTTGTCAGGGAAGGGTACTAGGTTATGGATGCGTATTGCGCAGCTTCCTCATGTGCAGATCCTGCCTTTTAACACTGCTTGCACCTTGGTAGTAGAGCAGTTACTAGGCCTGTGTATCCTTGTGATATAGTTTAAGCCTGGGACTTTTGTTTTGACTCCTAGTAGGCAGTTGCTTGTAGTCATTATTGTGCCATTATGTTGTATTTTGTATACCCTAACTTCATTGAATAGTCGGATGTAACTCTGTGGAGCTTCATTAATGCAAAGAATGCAATCTTGAGTACTCCTTGTCTGATAATTGCGAGTCTTATGCTTTTGAGCAAATGACAACGTTGTAGTCGTGGCTACTTATCGTGAGTATTGTAGCCCAGTAAGTGAAATGACTCGAGTCACGGCTCTGTGAAGCCACCTAATCTTGTAGAGATGAGTTGGCGAGAATCTTGAGCTGGAAAGTTCTGGTAGCTGTGAGTAGCCGACGAGTTGTGATAACTCGAAGAGACTTGATGGAATCAAGTCGAGAGTGGATCGTTGGGACTCAGAAAGCTGGAGAGCTCGAATGGCTTGTGAATAGCCGACGAGTTGTGATAACTTGAAGAGACTTGATGGAATCAAGTCAAAAGCGGAGCGCTGGGGCTTGCAGAGCTGTAGAGCTGTGAATAGCCGACGAGTTATGATAACTCAAAGAGACTTGATGGAATCAAGTCAAAAGCGGAGCGCTGGGGCTCGCAAAGCTGTAGAGCTCGAGTGGCTGTGAATAGCCCAATGGAGGCAAAGTGTTTGCCTGAGAACTTTGTTGTTTAATAAACTGTGGGTGAATAACCGGGTACATACCCTGTAGTCTGCTATGGGTAGTAGGAAACAAATACTCTATATTCCAAGAGTTTAGTATTTCTTCGCCTCAGAGTTCCTGTAGCCGGTATGATCCAGGCCTTGTGACCTTGGATATGACGTAAGGACCTTCCCATGGTGAGTTGAGTTTGTGCAATCCTGATGTGTATTGGATGCGTTTAAGGACCATGTCACCCACGTTGAAAGAACGTTCTTTGACATTACGATCATGATAGCGTCGTAGTCCATCAAGATATCTAGTTGACTGAACCAGTGCTGCACATCTTGTTTCTTCCAGACTATCGAGGTCTAGGCGTCTTGTTTCTTCTGATACTCCTTTGTCATACTGTTCGACTGTGGGAGACTGCCACATAATGTCTGTAGGGAGGATGGTTTCTGACCCATATACGAGGAATTAGGCAGAGTGCCCGGTAGGCTTGCATGGTTGAGTACGCGGTCCTCAAAAAACATTGGGTAATTCTTTGAGCCACTTGCCTCCTTTCGTGTTTGCCGATGTCGTGCAACCTTTTCTTGAGAGCTTCGAGTAACATGCCATTGGCACGTTCGACTTGGCTGTTGGTCCTTGGGTGAGCGACGGAGACGTATCGTATGTCAATTCCGCTGTTCTCCTAGTATTCCCAGAAGTTGTGATTGTTGAAGTTAGATCCCAAATCATTGATGATTCTGTTGGGGAAGCCATATCGATGCAAAATCTCATCCAGGAAGTCAAGGACTCGGTCAGCTCTGGGACAAGTGATGGGTTTGACCTCAATCCACTTGGTGAATTTGTCGATGGCTACAAGTACTGAATTGAACCCTCCTGGCGTAGTTGGGAGTGGGCCTATCATATTAAGCCCCCAACATACGAAGGGTCATGTTGGAGGTATTGTGATGAGCTTGTAGGCGGGGACATGTTGTTGCTTGGCAAAGAATTGGCAGCCTTGACATCTGCGAACTAGCTGTTTCGTGTCGGCAAGTGCCATAGGCCAGTAGAAGCCTGCTCTGAAAGATTTACCTACAATTGTTCGTGAAGAGGCGTGATTACCACAAATTTCTTTGTATATTTCTTTCAAGATTTCTTGACCTTCTTCTCGGGTGATACATTACATGAGTATCCCTGAAGATGCGCTCCTCCTGTAAAGCTTGTCTCCGATTAGAACATAGTTCCTTCCTCGTCGTGAGACTTGTTTAGCTCGGTTTTTGTCAGATGGTAGCTTTTGTTCTTTGATGTAGTTGATGAACGGTAACCTCCAGTCGACTTCGATCATCATAATCTCTCAGCTGGGTTCTGGAGGTTTTGTTGTGGTAGTTGTTGGAGTAAATTGTTCTGGTATGTAGGGCTTGCGAAGCTCATGTACAAAAATCCCTACTGGAACTTCTGCACATGTTGAGCCTATTTTTGATAACACATCAGCATCTACATTATTGTCGCGGACGACATGGTGGAACTCTAGACCTGAGAACTTGTTTTGTAGCTTGCGAACTTCCTTAGAGTAGGCGTTCATGTTTTCCTTATTGCAATCCCAATCATCATTGACTTGGTTAATGACGACTAGTGAGTCACCATATACCAATAGTCGTTTGATTCCGAGTGATATTGCGAGACGAAGACCATGTAGTAGTGCTTCGTACTCGGCTTCATTGTTTGAAACTTCCCAAAAGATCCGGAGAACGTATTTGAGTTGTTCACCCATTGGAGAAATCAGGAATACTCCTGCGCCGGCGCCTTCAAGCTTGAGGGAACTGTCAAAGTACATAACCCAATGTTCTAGCCTTTCGACTGGTGTTGGTACTTGGTTTTCGCTCCACTCTGCCATGAAATTGACCAGAGCTTGGGATTTGATAGTTGTTCTGGGTTTGAAGTCTAGAGATAGAGCTCTGAGTTCTACCACCCATTTGGAGATCCTATCCGTTGCATCCCTGTTGTGAAGGATTTCGCCAAGCGGGAAGTCGGTGATGACGGATATGCTGTGTTCTTGAAAGTAATATTGCAGCTTTCGTGAAGTAAGCAGGATTGCGTAGAGTAGCTTCTGTACCGGTGGGTACCGGGTATTAGAGTCCGAGAGTACATCACTGATGAATTAGACGAGTCTCTCGACTTTGTAGACGTGGCCTGGTTCAGACCTTTCGACTACTATTGTTGTGCTGACGACATGAGTAGTGGCAGCTATGTACAGGAGCAAGTCTTCATCTAGAGATGGAGCCGTGAGGATTGGTGGTTTTGACAATAAGTCCTTGAGCTATGTCAAGGCTCTATCTGCCTCCTCTGTCCACTAAAACTTTTCCTATCTTTTGAGTAGCTTGAAGAAGGGTAATCCACGCTCTCCAAGTCTTGAGATGAATCGATTAAGGGCTGCCATGCAGCCTGTGAGCTTCTGCACATCCTTGATGCTAGCTGGGGCTTGCATATTTGTGATGGCAGACATTTTCTCTGGGTTGGCCTAGATGCCATGGTGGCTGATGATGAATCCGAGTAATTTTCCGGAAGGTACACCGAAAATGCACTTGGTAGGGTTAAGTTTCCACTGAAATGCTCGTAGGCTGGCAAAGGTTTCTTCTAAGTCTGCGACTAGATCATTCGAATTTCTAGTTTTGACGACAACGTCGTCTACATAAGCTTCTATGTTGCGGTGTAGTTGTTTCTCGAAACACATCTATATGGCGCGTTGATACGTTGCCCGTGCATTTTTTAGGCCAAAAGCTATTGATTTGTAGCAAAATGCGCCAAATGGGGTGATGAAAATTGTTTTGGCTTGATCCTTTTCTTTGAGGGCTATTTGATGATAGCCTGAATAGCAGTTGAGAAAGCAGAGTAAAGCACACCCAGCTGTGGAGTCGACTACTTAGTCGATTCTGGGTACTCCAAAGGGGTCCTTTGGGCAATGTTTGTTGAGATCTGTGTAGTCGACGCACATCCTCCACTCATTGTTTTTCTTGCGCACAAGTACCGGGTTGGCTAGCCAATCAGGATGTAAAACTTCTTTTATGAACCCTGCTGCGAGTAGTTTGGCTAGCTCTTTTTTTATTGCATCCCGTAGAAGGGGGAGTCCGTTGGAGTGAGCATGTCAGTGATGTCGAGGCACATTTTCCTTAGTATTTTGGCAAAAAGGACGTTGAGTCCGCTTCCGCCATCAATGAGTACCTTGGTCCTTCTTGAGCCTGCAATGACAAGGTCGAGTACTTGAGGGAAACGTCCTGGTTCTGAGAAACTTGTCCATTGGTCCTTTCTGCTAAAAGTTAAGGGTACCTCAAACCATTTGAGTGGTGTGGGAGCTACTGGCTCGATAGGCATAATCTCTCTGAGTACTAACTTATTGGACCGCTTGGACGCGGTACCCGGGATTCCACCAAAAATGACGTTGACCGTTTTAGAGGCAGTATGGAACTCGCCTTCGCCTTCATCATCTTTGTTGACTTTGCCCTTACCCTTGTCCTTCTTTTGAGCAAAGTCTTCGGGAGGGGGTAGTGCATGTAATTCTTGCATTACTCGGCGCATGCTGTAGCAATCTATCGCTAAGTGTTTGCTGTTCGGATGCCATGGGCATTGTTTCTTGAGTAACTCAGTGAAGGAGGGCCCATCATGGTGTTTGTGTGATCCTTTTTTGCCAAAGTTTGTCATAGTTGCAACAGTGTTGTTGGGTTTGCGTTTACGATTCTGATTACCCGGATAGTTGTTTCTAGTATCATTGTTTCAGCTTCTGTCTTGCTCATGAGTGTTGTTGTTATCATGACCACGGTTGCTATGAGAGCCGAATCTTTCACGTTCTATATCTTCTTCGTCCGCCCATTGTTGTACCATGATTTTGAGATCTTTGACGGTGGCTGGTTGACGCCTGCCAAATTCCCGGTATGTTCGACGATCATAAAGGCCGTTTTGAAAGCACTCAATGACATCTGTTTCTGAAATGTCGACTATTGTACCTTTCTTTTCAAAGAAACGTCGTAGATAGTCACGTAGTGTTTCACTTTCTTTCTATTTGACTTGGCTTAAATCAACTTTGTTGCCTGGACGAGACATGGAGCCCGCGTAATCGCTGGTAAAAGTCTTTGTCAAGTCTTCCCAATAGTAGATGGATCTAGGCTTGAGTGACTCAAGCCATGTTAACGGTGCAGGTTCCATGCATATCGGGAAGTGAATGACCTTTGTATCATCGTTGCCCCGGGCTGCTTGAACTACTAGTGAGTAGCACCGTAGCTATTGGACTGGATCTTGCTTGCCATCATACTTGGTGATCCCGGTTGGCTTGAACGTTTTGGGTAGTTTGTTCCTCATTACTCGTGTGGTGAAGGTGGGGAAATGGTTATAGTCATTGACTTCGCGTTCGCGTTCACGGCGACGATCATTATTCATGACCTTTCTTAGGTCACTGAAAATTGAAGCTTCGCGATCAGCTCTGCGGTGACGAGGGCTCTTTGCAGAGTTAGTGCAGCTAGTTTCTTCTGCATCCTTATTTCGTCTTAGGACCTCGCGTTCCTCTCTGTTTTGCTTTTGACTATGTTGCCTTGGCTGGTCGACTACTTCGTTACTTTTTCTTGGGGCCTCACGATGGTCACCATGAGCTGCGATGTCTCTGCTACCATCTTGATGGGCCGAGTTGCGAGGAACAGATGAGATTGGAGATTCTTTGTTGAGTAATTTGTAAGCTTGCTTTGCAAGTTGTGCTATTAACACGTTGCCTCGTTCCGCGAGTTGTGCTGTTAACTCGTTGTCTCTATCATGAGGTATGGGAGTTGATATGAGATTGATTGAAGCAATTGCTGCAAGTGCACTGTTATGCTCTCGAGCCTGCACCTGCGTCGAATGCTCTTTCGAGGTTTATGATAGGAATGTTTGTAGCTAGTAGTCGGCGACGATCTACTCGAGAAGCATTGCGTGCTCTTCTTTGATTTCTTTGTTCAGAAGTTTCGTCTTGTGGGGCGTTAGTTGATGATTCGTCTTGTGAAATGTCATCGAGTTGTGTAACTCGACGAGGAGTTCTCTGGAGGCTAGCGCCCGCATCGTTGTTTTATGATGTGATGACAAAGATTTCTCTGTCCGGGTAGTAGCTTCCAGAGCTTGATGTTGCAATATCCGTAGTGCTTCCTTCTTCGTGTGTTGAAGTAAGCGGGACGCCTTCCTAATACAGGAGGCTATCTATGTGGGCGACAAGGTGTGACTCGTGATTTTGTGCTATGAAAGATGGCTTGATTTCAGGCCAATAAACAAATCTTCCATGTGGCGTTGAAGTAATTACTAAGCCTTAAGCTGGGCCTGATGAAAGGATCTCTTGGACGTAGTCCGAGTCGTAGTCGTAGTCCTTGACTGACTCGGGTTCAAATTGGATTCGAGTGAGAAAACCTTGGTGGACCATGGCCGTGTTGCGGAGTCCGTGCGGGAATTGACTTTGAGTTGAAATCGACTTGCGGGATAGCTTGGGCGTCAGCCTGTGCGGACTAGTCTGAGTCGAGGTCAAGTCCGAACCTTAGTCGATCTCGTTGTCATTGAAATTTTTGATTTTCTTGGCAGAATCTTCTATTTTTTGAAGAAAATTCTCGTCGAGGTGTTTCTTTCCCTGGTTGCCGATGATGTGGCATTGAAAAGATCCAGCGCTGTCAGCGATGCAAAGTCAGGAGCCGAAAACAAAGGTTGTGCCCGCCACAAAGGAAAAAACGGGCTTGATGACGATTGGTGTCATCAATCTCGTACGGAGAAACCCGGCGACTTCCCCTACCTGGCGCGCCAGCTATCGATGTTTTAGACCGGCAACCCGCCTAGGGGGTACTCTAGGTGGTCTTTTGCGCGGTGGGTGTCGTCGAGAATCAAGGAGTCGATGGGGATGCAAGGGACACGATTTAGACAGGTTCGGGCCGCTAGATCGCGTAATACCCTACGTCCTGTGTGTTGATTGTATTGATCGAGTTGTGTTCTCTATTTTGGAGGGGGTCCCTGCCCGCCCTTATATAGTTGGGGGAGCAGGGTTACAGGGCAGATTGTACAAGTCCTAGTCGAGTACGTTTTATAGAGTTCTACTCGAACTCGGTAGAGTAGTTTCCTCCTGACCCGACTAGTCTTCGGGGAGTACATGAAGTCTACACACCCTGCGGAGTAGTCTTAATGTCTGATTAGGTTTCGAGTACGTTCCCTTGAGTGGGTCCGTAAGTCCTCTAGTGGGCCCAAGGGTACCTAGCCGACAGGAGCCTTTGGGAGGCTACTTTTTGTAGCAGCCATGGCAATGATACATGTTGGACCTCTTTACTTATATGGTGGATGATGTGTTCAGGAGGAGACTCTGGGAGGCTACTTTTGTAGCTGCCAAGGCAGTGATACCTGTTGACTTGTTTGTTGTGTGGTTTTTGGTCAATGATGTGTTAAGGAGGAGTCTTTGGGAGGCTACTTTGGTAGCAGCCAAGGCAATGATCCCTCTGTTGCCATGCTGTCGTAGACTACCACACCGTAGGATGTCTTCAGTTCCATTTCAATAATCAAGTTCTAAATTTTTTTTATTTCCATGCAATAATGTAGATGGACTTGCATGAGTACCATGCCAGGATGGCTTCCCAAGCTGCTGCTCTTGTTGTTGTATGCATTGCATTTCTATATGCTAGGCTTAGGAGGGCCAGGTCTAATTCATATGAGGAAGAGAACTATGTTTGGGTTTCTAGGGCAGTGGTCGATGCTGAGAGGCGGGCAAACCTAGATAAGATATATAACTACATAGAGGTTGAGTCTGTAACATGCTAAGGATGCATAAAGCTCCTTTCTTTCAGTTGGTTAACTTGTTTAGGGAAAGACACCTCCTAGAAGACAGCATACACACAATTGTTGAGGAACAGGTTGCCATCTTCCTCCTCATTGTGGGACACAACCAAAGATTCAAGGTGATCCATCACACCTTTTGGAGATCCATAGAGATCGTCAGTAGGTACTTCGTAAAGGTACTTTGTGCAGTTGGGGAGCTAAGGGTTGAGATGATCAGAGCCCCTGATGGTGCTACCCATCCTAATATCCTTAGAACCCATACTTGGGTAGTTAGTATTGTACATTGTTGTTGCGCTTTTATTTACCGAATACAGGGTACACTGATGCATGCATGTTAATTGTCCTAGAACTGCATTGGAACTATTGATGGCACCCACATTCTTGCTAGAGTGCCATTTAAGAGCAGGCTGCTTTTAGAGGCTGTAAGAGCAGCACAACACAGAATGTGCTAGTTGTTGTTGATTTCGATATGAGGTTCACCTATATCCTTGCTGGGTGGGAAGGATCAGCTCATGATGCGCTGATTCTAGCTAATGCATTAGAGCGAGATGATGGGCTGAGGGTGCCACAAGGTACATTGTCCACCCAGCATGTTACAGGCTTAAGTAAGTTTGTTTTCTTCCACTAGGTAGCTCATGTACCGTAAATCCATTCATGTGTAGGGAAATTCTACCTTGCTGATGCTGGCTACACTTTGCGGCCTGGCTTCCTTCCTCCGTATAGGATTGTTAGGTACCACATGTAAGTTTGAAGGTAGGAGAACCTCTAACAACGCCAAGGAACTGTTCAACCTAAATCACTCATCCCTCCGCACATCAGTTGAGAGGGAATTTGCGGCTCTTAAGAGTAGCTTTCAAATGCTAGACAATAAGCCTTATCATCCATACCCCTCACAAGTTAAGGTTGTCACTGTTTGTTGTATTCTGCATAACTGAATCTTGGGGTTTGGGGTAGATGTAGTTGTCCCAGAGAAGAATTTCTCCCCACCAGCCTCACAATCACAGCCTGCACCCACTCATGTAGCCATGTCACAAGAAGCTAGGGCCTGGGGTGTTCAGAGGGCTGAGTGGGCTTTGGCTATGTGGCAGAACAAGGGGTCTTCTAGGTTGTAGTTTCTTGTATGATTTAGTGGAACTGTTAGGAACCATGGTATGGTAGTTATGTGATGGTTGCTGGACTTGCTGAGACCTCTACTGTACTAAATTTAATTTGCTTTCTCCTTGCATTTGTTGTTCTTTAGTTGCTGTTTGTTTCTACACAGTTTCTTTCAATGTTGTTTTCATGCTGCTGGGAGACCCTACAACAAAGGCCTCATAGTGTTTCCCGCCAACTCACCTCGGAAGTGTTTAAGGGTCCGTACAACCCGGCAAAAAGGGAAATCACGACTCGTGGGTAAAGTTGTACCACCTCTGCAGAGTGTAAACCTGTCATGACAGCTATGCTAATCGTCAAGAGCGGCCTAGACTCTTACATGGTTAGTTTGGTTTGGTTGAATCATAGAAGTGGTTTATGTGGTTTGGGTTTTGTGCTGGTTGATGAGAAGATTAACCCTAGGTTCAGAACAGGTGGGTGACCTGTGCCTTGTTGTGGTTATGGGAAGCTTATAACTATAGTATCTTTAGGTGCTTAATTAAAATATGACCTACTAAAAGTTGAGCTATGCAGTCCACTAAATAAAACCCTCCTTGCTCAAGCCTTCATGTCATTTTTTCCCTCCCACTTGCTAAGTGGCATAATAAGTCCACTTACGCTTGCTACAGTCCATGATAGGGTAGATATAGCAAGAAGAAGAAGCTGGATCATGAACACCTAGAGTTGTAGGCAGGCGTACCCTCGGTCGATGTTACTGTGGAAGATGGTGTCGGATTTATAAGCAACGCGATCCACTAAGGGGTTACCCAAGTGGTTTATTTGTAGGTGAGGGCGATTGCAAAACCAAGATCTCGATTTCGCTTGTAGGTGGAAGATGGTGTCGTATTTTGCTTGTAGAAGTCATGTGTGCAAGTGTTCATTGCTCCATGGTTCACATGCAACTGCCATGCAACAAACCTCTTTCTGATATTACCATACTTGTTAATTGCTTTGTGAAACTGTGGTAATTACCTTTCTATGTAATTTGTGTTATATTTCAACTGATGACCTCCCTAATTAGGTGTTTTAAACAAGAGTTTATACATTCAACCTTTGTTCTATGCATTTCTGGGTGCCTGTGGTAACCTTCACCAGCGCCTGCGCATGGTAATGGGTGTTGACACCAAATTTTAGCTGATAAAATCCCAGAAAGTTCATAATAAGGATAGGAATATTCTTTCTATAAAAGAAAAAGAAATCCTCAGAGAATCCAAGTGCAGCACGTTCAGGTTCATGAGGAGTTAAGCAGGAGACATGACGCTTAATAAGCAAGGTTGCATGTTAACGGCTCACGTATGAAAGAAAGAAGAAACAAAGACCCGATGGCAATACAAGACAAGGGAGCTTAATTAGTAAAGACTCTACGTAAGGGAAGTGAGAGTCAATGTATCTTAATATTTCCTTTCGTTTTAGATATTTATGGATTAGGCAAGTTTTGTACGAGTAGTTATCGTAGCTAATAATCAGGAGTCTTTAGTCCATGGTATAAATATGTACCCCTGCTATTGTAAAGGGTTATCTCTCAATCAATCAATATAACTTTTCGGCGCCCCGCCTCCAACCCTTAGGAGTAGGAGTAATGTAGTTTCTCGATGAGTTTCTTCTAACGCGTAGGGTTGCATCGGTTTCGATCTCAGGCGAGCTTGTAAGTACTGTCACCTGATCATTATGATCTCTATCGGAACATTCTAAGTTAAGTCTTATATTCTGATATTTGGTTGTGTTGCTAGTTATCGAGTTAACTTAGATTGCAAGTAGAGCTTTCTAGGCTCTATCCAATATTCTGCTTGTCTTCGACGTTACTTACAGTTATTGAGTTGTTTGGTTTTATTAAGTTGTATCATTTTGATCTCTTAGTTTTATCAAGCGCTCACAATTATCGAATAGCTTAGATCTAGCTAGGTTGTCTTTATCGGCTCCCTTGCCTTGTTTAAACATTCACAGTTATCAGATTATACCGGCTGGTAGAATATGCATGCTTTTATTGCTTTATATATGTTAGGTCCGATAGATCTTTACTCATGTCCCTCGTATTGCTAAACGTCATGCCTTTGACGTCAGCACGCTACTGTTAAGAGCTGATGCATCGGCCGTGTATCATCCGTATCTCACGAAAGCATGATGACATCATTGAGCCGATAGAGGCGCATACAAGACCTTGCTGCCACGAGCTTGTCTGATTAAGTTAATGAGCCGAAGTTAATACCCTCTCACCGTGTTACCTTGTCTAAGTTCAACTACATGGTCATGACATTGATTAGGTTTCATTAGTTTAATTAGTTCGTAAGCGATAGGCAAGAGGTTCTTGTTGCTATGTTCTAATCTTTTATATTAATAGGTTGATGTCAATGCCCTCTCATTCATGTTACCTTGTCTAAGTTCAGTTAGACATTGACTAGATTTGTTAATTTATCTTATGTGCGCATGGTGAGTAAGAGCTCCTTTTATGACTGTTGTATTATAATGCTTCTATCTTAGTCCGTCGGCTCATACAATCGATGGCACATGCCATTAATGCTTCTATTTATTCACACCGTATGATTGTATTGAACATATCTTAACCGTGTTTAAAGAACAGGCTTCGCCACCTATCAACTTATTAATTTTACGTTTCCTTGTCAATTGCAGGTCAGATTGACTGGCACGCCGCGCACCTATGGGAACCAATTTAGAGCATGCACTGTAGTTAAGCAGATCTCCCAGATCCTCGTGTGTTGCCGCCGTAGAGTCCGCGATCTAGATTTTGCGTCAACAGCCCTGTGCAGCTACCAAACACATCTTGGGGTAGTTATGAGGTCCACAGCCGGCTCATCATAACAAATGTACTTCCGACCCAATCACCATGGGTACATATTTGTCAATCACCATCTCTGTGCTGGCGTGACCCGTCTGCCTCCGACCTGGCTCACAGGCCCGGCTGTCCAGGGCCTTGTTTAGTTCCCAATTTGGGAGTACCAAAGTTGGGAGTTTGTCATAAATGCGCAACTGTAGCATTTCGTTTGTATTTGTGAATTATTGTCCAAACAGACTAATTAGGCTCAAAAGATTCATCTCGCAAAGTACAACAAAACTGTGCAATTAGTTTTTGATTTCATCTACATTTAGTACTCCATGCATGAATCGCAAGTTTGATGTGATGGAAAATCTTCTTTTTGTACAGTGTCAAATTTGGGATTTAGGGGGAAACTAAACATGGCCCAGGTTCACGGGTGATGAATCGACGACGGGAGGCTAGCTACCTGCAGGTGCAGCAGGGAAGGAGATGGGTGCATACTGCAGAGGAAGCGACAGGCAGGTAGCTGTGGGGCCGGGCACGCCTCGCGCTCCGATGTCCGATCCATGGCTGCAGGCCTGCAGCCTGCAGGGATGCGGAAGGGGATGTCATTTGTCATGTCCCTGTGTTCTTGGACAGGTCTGCTGTACATTTCTGATTTTCTGTTGCATACATGCGTCCTCTCCTCCCACGACATATCTGGGCTCAGCTATAGCTACTGGCCTCCTGCTCTACTTCTTTCTTGGCCAGAGCCCAGAGATCGGTTTGGTCTGGCTGGTTGGTTGTTCAGTCGGCAGTGGAGATTATATACATCTCCTCCTGCGATCCTAATCACAGCATCTGTCAAGCGGTGCGCAACTAGGTCTTGCTGTTAACTGGATTCATGTTACGTTGCCTAGGTCCTTTCAGTCTTAGACCTGGTTTGGTTCACTTGCTCAAATTTAAGCACCCGTCACATCGAATGTTTAGATACTAATTAGGAGTATTAAACGTAGACTATTTACAAAACCGATTACATAAGTGGAGGCTAAACGGCGAGACGAATCTATTAAGCCTAATTAGTCCATGATTTGACAATGTGTTGCTACAGTAAACATTTGCTAATGATGGATTAATTAGGCTTAATAGATTCGTCTCGTGAATTAGCCTCCACTTATGTAATAAGTTTTGTAAATAGTCTACGTCTAATAAGCAAAGGGAACCAAACGGCCCTTTAGTAACTCTCTCACTGTATAAATCATGTTATGTTACCAAAGAACTCCTCCAAGTTCGAGAAGTCATAGCAAAGTTTCCCTTCACATTCATTCCTAAGGTCATAGTACTGCAAAGAGGACACTGATGTTGAGGTTTCTCCACCTTTAGTCAACTGACAACAGCAACAGCAGGTTAGGCCTTGTTTAGTTGGCCAATTTGGGAGGTGCCAAATTACTGTTACAGCACTGTAGCACACTGTAGCGTTTCGTTTGTATTTGTGAATTATTGTCCAAATATTGACTAATTAGGCTCAAAAGATTCGTCTCGTAAAGTACAACAAAACTGTGCAATTACTTTTTAATTTCATCTACATTTAGTACTCCATGCATGTACCGCAAGTTTGATGTGATGGGGAATCTTCTTTTTGCATAGTGTCAAAGTTGGAAGTTGGGAGTAACTAAACATGGCCTTAGTATAGAGGGGTATTGCTTTTCCCTGTCCCAACAAGCTTCCTGATGCAGCTGAAAATATTATTGCAGACCATATAAGCTGCCACGCATGATGCTTTCCCATCGGACCTGAAACATTAGCTTAGGTTAATATGGAGTAGACCTCAGGACGTGCCATTCTAATAAACCTATTAGGTACTACACTAATCCTCTTCTGATAGATTCAGGAATGTCACCATACTTCAAAATAAAAGTTGTCAGATAACAAGAAATAGTGCTCGTATCTTAATTTAATGATGATTACTAAAAAAATAAAGTATCGTGCAATTCTCAAAGGCTTGTGTGTCGTAGTCACCACACCACACATCTTAATCGCAATTCACAGGGTGAGGTGAACCTGTTGATCCTTTCATAGTCAGATTTCTCGATAAGGTTTGTAGGCTTTGTATCGGCTGGATCTGTGAGACCATTACCGACAGCGAAAACCTAGATGAAAATTAGTCAATAATTGCATATGCATATGTTAACAAAAAGGGAACCGAGAATGAAGCGAAGTTGATTTAGAGAGGACAATAATCATACCTTTAAGTTTATATGAATGCCCTCGTTTGCTTTGTTTCCTAGGTGAACTCTGCTTGCAAATGCAGGAATGTAGTGCCCAGCATAGATCCTCCTATTATATCGAAGTCATTCTTTGCAAAATTCCGGTGCTTCTCAAAGAATACCTGAAATGTCAGTCAAGTACAATCAGCTAGCACCCATGAGGCCATGACTGCTCTACTTTACTCAATTCAACCCAAACACAATCAAGCCATATACCGGTAGCCAATATATGACTCTGCTACAGAGGGATCCTTCTTTTCTGTTTAGTAAGAATTGAGATCCAACTTTTAGATCACAATAACACAACTGGTCTTTTACTATTGAATCAAGCTATCCAGCCAAATTTTCCATAATCCTTAATACTTTTATGAAAAAAAAGGTTCCTGGTTCCAGGTTGAACAGGGATTTATCTCGTTTGCATGAGCATCTTATCAGGACCTCTAACAATATCAAAGCAGAAATATCTACATTACCATGGCAGACATACATTCATAGAATATATAGCAATAGTATTGATATCCCAAAACTCTCGGTCTTGCTAATGCTAAGGCAACCGATCCTCGCAATGGACACGTTGAAGAGAATAAAAGATTAGGCATATGATGCCTCTACTGTTGGTGCCTTAGTAGTTATACCACCATGTAGGATTTTATTTTTTAAAAACCTTCGCTCTTTTTTTAAAAAAAAAATCTAGCCAGATAAATTTTCAAATCTGACAGATTAGCCAGACATGGGCCGTGCTGTGGCCGAATCCTTGGTGCAGCAGCCCATTTAGACACCATGTGAAGGGTCCATGGCCTGCCCTAGCATGAGGCCTGCAACATTTTTCTTTTGGCGAGGGGTGTTTGGATACCTCTAAACTTTAGCACATGTCACATCGAATGTTTGAATACTAATTAGGAGTATTAAATATAGTCTAATTATAAAATTAATTGCACAGATAAAGTCTAATTTGCGAAACGAATCTATTAAGCCTAATTAGTCCATGATTTGACAATGTGGTGCTACAGTAATCATTTGCTAATGATGAATTAATTAGCCTTAATAGATTCGTCTCGCAAATTAAACTCCATCTGTGCAATTAGTCTTATAATTAGCTCATATTTAATCCTTCTAATTAGTATCCGAACATCCGATGGGACCCTGCTAAAGTTTAGCACCTTGTATCTAAACACATGTGAGTTGCAAGAGACAAGTAGGCCCGTATGGTCAACCAGTCAGAATGTGTATAGGTAAAAAAAAAAAAAAACAGGGCGTCCTAAAAAAAGTTAAAAAACCCGGGAGCCGCAGACGGAACCGGACGAATCGAAGCGAAAAAGCCGGCGGCTGGATCCAGCGTCCGGCCGGAGCGGATTCTATTCCAACTCCCCATAGGACAAGCAAAACGTGACAGTGTACCCTGTGGGCTCGTACTAGGCAAGTAGCAACTACCTTTCCCTGACAGAATCGTTCTAGCTAGTGCGATCGGGGGTGAGAAGCGTACAGACAGATCCGCGATCGTGCCCAACAGTAACCCTGTCGTCTCGTCCCGGCGTGGCGGCGTCGTAGGGATGGTGGACCGGCGAGCTGCGAGGCGAGCGCATGTGAGGGAATCGCGCAAGCAAGCTCGTCCCGTCAATTCAGGAGAGGCTCGCGTTCGAGGTCCGCTTTAGCTGAACCGTCGTCCGTCGACGGTGGCGGTGCGTGTCTGCAGAACAGCCTAACGACTCCGCTGAAAGTTCATCCTGCGGCTGATGGGGCGTTGCGTTCGAACCCAGCACGCGCACACGAAAACCGTCGCCTAACCGAGTTCTGACCCGTGACCTTTCCTGGCGAGAGGTCACGCCGGCCGGTCGACGCGGGCCACGTCGCTTGCATCAGTGCCGACGGGCATCGCACTAGGCGGGAGCAATGAGTAAAGGGGGCCTCCGCTCGGCGCTCCTCTGAAAGGCCGTGCTGCGGCCGGCGTCGGCGTGCCTTTTCCCGGGAGCTTCCCGTCCCGGCTCCGGCGCCGCGGCTCGCCTCGCCTGCCCGGCGTACTAGTCAAAACGTCAAATTCCTCAGCGCTTTTGAGGGCGCCGTGACTTGGATCGGATCAGGGCAGGGCAGCTCCATCATTCCGCCGAGGAATGGAGAGACGCGCCTCCACCAACTACTGCCAATAATTCATGGCGGGATCTCCAGAATCACTGGCGCGCGCACCGGCACCGCTGATATTCTTCCTGCCCATTCTTTCTGTTTCTTTGTTCTTGTCACTTGTCAGAGTGCGAAGGAACTTCAGGGTGAAGGCTATTCAGTCACTATTCAGTCTGGTCTTGGACGGCATCAGATTAAGAGAAAAGGCATTGACCGGTCATATTCATGCCCTTTCATAAGAATGTTTCAATGCTAACAATATTGCTTCAAGATCCTTGCAGCTTAGGAGTACTAGCTTACTCTCAAGGAAACTCTTGGAAACACTAGTCGGCAAATAGGCCTATATGCCACAGTTGCTGCATCATTTTAGTAAGTTTCGCCCAATCCTATGTTTTCTGCATCGGAGAAAACATAAGGGCCTCCTTTGAAGTCCAGGAAAATTCAAGGAATTTCATAGTATTTGAATTCTGTAGGGAAAAAAATCATATAGAATTCTTTTTTTCAAACAAATGATTTTACCTCTAGAATTCCTAGAAAGTTCTTATAAATTGACCTTGTTCCATAGGAATTTTGGAGTATTTGTAATAAGAGGTCTAACCTCTTGGAAAAATTTTGTTTATTAATGTCTCTCTCTTTCCCCCGTTTCCTATGTTTTCTCCGTGCTCCATCCATTCCAAGCAGTCGTTCTTGCATTTGGGCCTTGATTTTATGGCTTGAGATAAACACTTTTTTCAACAAAGCTTGAGATAAACTATGACAGATAAAATAAATTGGAATAACTTTATTTATATCAGCAGCCCAGCTCGATAGGGACAGCGATGGCCATCCCGGCCGGTGCAAATTGGGCATGCATTGCTCCGTGTCGGACGCGAAACTTTTCTTAAACGGAACGGCAAGCATCGGCGTGGATGGAAAATGTTATAGCGTCTTCTTCTTTCCGTCGCACATCCTTTGTTAGGTCTTTCCACGAGTAAATCAAATCAAAAAAGGGGAGTAAAAACGAAGCTAGATGGAGAAAATTCGTAAAAGTACTTACCATGTGACAGCAAGAGGTTACATCGCAGTATGACCAAACTGAAAGGCAGCTTTTCTGCAGCTTCGTCGCAGAAGGACGAGGGTCTGAAGACTCTGCGTTGTCTGATGCAATGTACATGATGAGTGACGAGTGCGAGTTGAAATTCGCATTTGTTTTGGCTAAAATTAGTACCGATGCTTTTGTTTTTGTTTATGTCTTTTCTCCACTCGTATTTATTCTCTTCCTGGATTCATGTCGTGATGCAGCTGCTTTGGAGAGGTTCGAACTACTTTTTTTTAATTAGTGCAGTGATTTCATTTATTCTTACTATATCTTGTTGGTTGAAAACTTGAAATGTTCGTAGATATTTTTTGCAAACAAAAGTACAAGTAGAAAATTTTATTCCTAGATCTGTCGCTCCTTTTCGCAAAAGCAAGTGCGATTTTCCTCTGCGCACGGCCCATACCGTAGCTTCTACTTTGTTTGAGACAAGACTGTGCTTCTGCTGGGCTTGGCGATTTGCTACTGTCTCACTACCTGTTTTGCACGCTGCACGTTCTTCTCCAGTGGTGAAACTAGAAAGGGTGCTAATGACTGCATTCACAACATTTTTCTTTAGTTTCAGAAAGAGAAATGTACTCGTCGTAACTGAGATATTTTTGGTACGTGGTTTTGCCTGAGCATGTGCAGTACGTATGGGCCACTGCAGAAAGAAAGAGGGGGGCAAAAAGGCTATCTGATCTCGCGCAAGGACGTCAAAAAGATTGCTCCCCGGCTTTTCGCTCGGTGGGCGAGATGAGTAGTGGAGTGGAGCTCCAAAAAAGCTCAGGTATATGCTGTGGACCATCGGTGGGTAAGTTGAGAATTGAGATGATGGGCATCAGTCCATGACAATACAAGGAGCGTGACATGAACTCCTATCAGAGCACGCACAGTGTTAGTCTGGGCTGTTTCTTTCTGAACGGAATCCCTGGTTTGAGAGAAATTCAGCTCATTCCGTAGCTGAAAATGAAATCCATGGAATTGCAGTTTCTCACCGGTACTGAACTACTGATCTCACTGCGAGGGGATAAGAATGAGGTTTCTCTCGGTCCGTAATCGCACGCCGTGACGCCATACCGCCAAAAGGTCCAAAACATTTGTGCCGCCCATACGCTAGGCCGTTCTAGAACGAGACGAGGAACAGGGCTCGACGCGCCGTACGTCGTCCACGCCTAGAGAACCCCCCAAAGTCCAAAGAGGCCAAAGCCTACCGCACGCCGCAAGATACCGCCCCTACATACTACGGTCCTACGGCCTACGCACGCACGCCCCCAATTCGCCCACAGATTCGCCGCGGCAGACGTGCCGCCGGTGGCCGCCCGCGCGCCCCGCGCCCACACCCACCTGGCCACCTGCGCGCTCCGCTGCGGCGGCGGCCGCTGCCCGCCACCAATAATCCGTCCCGCACCGCTGCTGAATTCCTCGAGCGAAGCACGCCCGGTTTGGGAACCTAGCCGAAGCCGAGCGACTCCTGTTCCCGGAGGTGGCCACGGATTGGCCGGGCCCACGGTGTCTGGCGGGCTGGCGGCGGCTCGTGAGATGGGGAGCCCTGCCTGACGAGCGGGGCCGATGGATTGGCGGAGTCAGAGGCCTGCTTCCGCTTGCTGGCTAGTAACGCCGCCTTGACCGGACTCGGTCGCGCTGGGCGTTGGCCGCTCGGCGCCGGTTTTACTCCGCAATCCGCATCAATGCGGCCGAGCGTGTGAGCGCAGGGAACGTCGATGACACCGAGGATGTCAACGACGCCAGCCGGCCAGCATTCGTCGATGCAGATAGTTGAATACCGACGCTCTTCTGGCCACATGTCCAAGATAAAAAAATGGAGATTTGACACGGACAAGGTTTCTCCACGGGAAACGGGAGTTTGACTAGTGTTTTCATGTGGGAGTAGTAGTACGAAAGCACATTCAAAGCTGGTCCGAACATGTGGGAGTAGGAGTATTCACAAGGTTGCACGACCTCTTTTTCACATATGACAGTCAGCACCCAATTGCAACGTTTGTGGTTGCAACTTTGGCTCTGAAAACGAAGAAATGCCAACCTACCACAAGCTTAACAGGGAACGAGAAGCCCGAATAAAGAGTTTTGTTTCCATTCAAGGATTTTGGAAACATTTCGCGCGGACACAATGCAGATGCAGGTGTTGTGGAGGGAAGTTCGCGGGTCATGTCAGCGGCTGTCCATGTAACGTGACGGTGGTGGCATGGCACTGGTCACCGGTGCAACCGGAACCACCCATGACCCGGAGGGCCGGAACGCTCCAAACGGAAGCACTAGCAGGGAACCGACCCGATTGGTTGGCCTCGAGTCCCTCTCGTCTGGTCCGTCTCTCCTCCACTGGCGCCACGCCGCGCGCGGCCTCTACCGGCGGAACACGCCCGTCCCCCAGCCCAACTCGGCGGCCACCACCAATCCGTCGCCCGCGCCGGCCTGGTCCCTGGGCTAGCTAGCAAAAGCGCCCCGCGGGCACGTGCCCAAAGCTTGGACGCACTTGCGTCAGCGCACCACGCGACGCCTCCTGGCGTCTCCTGCCTCCCTCTCCATGCCCAGATCCGAAACCGGTGGGCGCCACCTCCCACAAACACGAACGGCCGCCAAACTGACCGCCCCGCTTCGTCTCTTTTTTTTTCTTCGGGGGGTGTTTGATACTCCTTCGGATGTTTGCATGCTAATTATAATTATAAATATTAAATATAGTTTAATAATAAAACTAATTGCATAAATAAATGAGGGCTAATTTCCGAGATGAATCTATTAAAATGAATTAGTTCACGATTAGTCCATATGATGCTACAGTAAACATGTGCTAATTATGGATTAATTATGTTTAATAGATTCGTCTCGCGAATTAACCCTCGTTTATGTAAATTTTATCATTAATCTATGTTTAATACTTTTAATTAGTGGCCAAACATCCGATGTGACGATGTGATGGGATACCCTTGGCAACCAAACACTCAGGCCTTGTTTAGTTCCCAATTTGGGAGTGGCAAAATGTCAATTTTGCCATAAATGCGCAACTGTAGCATTTCGTTTGTATTTGTGAATTATTGTCCAAACATTGACTAATTAGGCTCAAAAGATTCGTCTCGCAAAGTACAACAAAATTGTGCAATTAGTTTTTGATTTCGTCTACATTTAATACTCCATACATATATCGCAAGTTTGATGTGATGGGGAATCTTCTTTTTGCATAGTGTCAAAGTTGGGATTTTGGAGGTAACTAAACATGGCCTCCGTGTTTGGTCCAAGGACTAAAGTTTAGTCCCTATCACATCGAATGTTTAGATACTAATTAGGAGTATTAAATACAGGTTAATTACAAAACTAATTGCATAAACAAAGGCTAATTCGCAAGACGAATCTATTAAACCTAATTAGTCTATGATTTGATCATATGATACTACTGTAAATATGTGCTAATCATAGCTTAATTACGCTTAATAGATTCATCTCGCGAATTAACCACGATTTATACAATTAATTTTATAATTAGATATACAATATGACCTGAACTAAAATTTAGCGCGCGGATCGCAGCACCCCCTTCCTCGACTCGCTTCGTCACATCGAGTCGGAGCCTGCTCTGCCTGCCCTGCGCAACCCCCAGCCAGCCGGCCAGCCCAAACCCCTCGGCGCGCGCCTCCCGCCCGGGCCAACCAAACCGCAGCCGCGAGACGCCCGCCCGGGCCGCGCCGCGGGATGCGCCAACATCCCTCTGCCGCCGGGCCCCACGCGGCAGCGAGACGCGACAGGTCGGCGCTGCGCACGCGGAGCTGGTCACCTCACCCTCCTCCCTCCCCCTCCCGTCCCGCGGTGGTTGTACTAGTAGCTTATAAGAGACCCCTCCG
Organism: Setaria italica; assembly: GCF_000263155.2. Lineage (NCBI taxonomy): Eukaryota > Viridiplantae > Streptophyta > Magnoliopsida > Poales > Poaceae > Setaria > Setaria italica. Next base: position 32,911,668 of record NC_028451.1, on the reverse strand, counting down.
CCCCGTCCTCTCCTCTCTTCTCTCCGCTCCACCCACTCCCGCTCTGCTCCCATCGATCTGCCATCACGCCTGGCCCCCGCGCCTGCTCTAGGGATTTGAGACGGAGATCCGCCGGAGATTGAGGACAGGGAGGGCGGCGTCGGGGCCGGGGAGCGGCGGCGGCGAGGAGGGGGCGGAGGGATGGACGGCCACGGCGGCGGGGCGGGGCCCGGCGGCGCGGGCAAGCTGACGCGGACGCCCTCTTCGCTGCTGCGCTCCCCCACGGTGCGGAACTGCTCCTCGTTCCAGGCCGTGGTGGTCGAGGACCCGGAGCCCGACGACAAGAAGGCCCAGGCGCACCCCAAGGCCTCGCCCCACCAGTTCCACCCCGGCGCCGGCCCCGCCCACCCACTCCTCGTCCTCGCGCTCCCGCTCGCCTTCCTGCTCCTGCTCCTCCTGCTCCGCGGCGGGGACGGCCACCACCTCGCCCTCCTCGCGGCCTCCGCGGCCGCCGCGCTCGGCGCCGCGGCGGGGGCCGCGCGCCTGCTCCGGGGCCGCATCCGCCTGCGCCGCTCGCCCGGGTCGGGGTCCGTGCAGTGGTTCATCGGCGACGACGACGACAAGCCCCAGAAGCGGGCGGACAAGGCCGCCGCCGCGCACGGCCGCGTCGTGCGCGAGGGCGTCGAGTTCTACAGCAATGGGGACTGCTACGAGGGAGAGTTCCACAAGGGCCGCTGCAACGGCAGCGGCGTCTACAACTTCTTCGGCAAGGGCAAGTACGAGGGCGACTGGGTCGACGGCAAGTACGACGGCTACGGCATCGAGAGCTGGGCGCGCGGCAGCCGATACCGCGGCCAGTACCGCCAGGGCCTCCGCCACGGCCACGGCGTCTACCGCTTCTACAGCGGCGACTGCTACGCGGGCGAGTGGGCCGGCGGACAGAGCCACGGCATCGGCGCGCAGACCTGCTCCGACGGGAGCTCATACCTCGGGGAATTCAAGTGCGGCGTCAAGCACGGCCTCGGGAGCTACCATTTCAGGTGAGCATCTAGCGAAATTCCACGCTTTGATTTGATCGAATCAACACCACACTGTTCCATTTACCATTTATTGGCAGTTATTTTGAACATGGGTTGCTAATTTCGATCGTGCTGCGCAAATTCGTTTCAGAAATGGTGATCGATACGCCGGTGAGTACTTTGGGGACAAGATCCACGGGTTCGGTGTCTACAGCTTCGCCAATGGCCATTGCTACGAAGGCTCCTGGCACGAAGGCAAGAAGCAGGGATTTGGGATGTACACGTTCCGGAATGGCGACAAGCGATCGGGGGACTGGGATTCTGGGACTCTCAAGACTCCCTTGCCTCCATCTGATCCTGCTGTTCAGCGTGCAGTGCAGGTATACAACAATGTCCCTGTGCACAATGATCTGCCCAAGATTCACCATTCTGTGGCAATTGCTTCGGGAATTCTAATGGTCGTTGCATTGTTCCATTCAGGCTGCTCAGCGGGCTGCAGAGGACGCCTTTCGCCTTCCCAGAGTGGATGAGCAGGTGCACAAGGCGGTCATGGCCGCGAACAGGGCAGCCACGGCTGCTCGTGTGGCGGCGATCAAGGCAGTCCAGAACAGGATGGATGGCAAATTTTGTGATACCTATGTGTGAATTGTTGTGTTGGAAGACCATGGTTTTTCCCCCTTCTAACTGTACGTTAGGGTAGTGAAGGACAATAACTAATCAGTGAGGTCCAGACGACCGGGGCAGCACAACCGCTAGCTCCGAGTCAGGGTTCTGCAACGAACGGGAGCTGACGAAGATCGGAGCTGGCAGATGGGGGCAAATCCCATTTGCGAGAAACGGCTCGGATTCTGCGACATCGCCGTCGCCATCGGCGGTCCCCTTCCTCCTCCTCTCCTCCTTGCAAGCTGTAACTGTACATAGATCCAAGTGTATCAATGGAAGAGTGAGTTTTTCCAATGCCCTTTCTACCACTTGCAGCTTACTCAGAGTTATCTGCCTGTGCGCAATGCATTGCTCATATGAATGTGGTTGCCTCTGCATATCTACATTTCCATTGCTCCAACCTAAATCTTGACTGCTTCGTTGGACTCCCATGTGCAGTGATTCCCCATTTGCAAATGTACTTGGAGGTGCACATGGGGGGACTGTAAATTTTCCTCTTGTCCTGCAAGTTGTGGCTCTGGTGTAGGGCACACTTGACATAAATAATTTCCAGGACCCTGTGTTGTCGATCCACTCCCTGCACCTGAGCCCACGATGTTTTTGAAACCTCGGGAGGCAATTCATGGCTTTGGGTCCCCTGGCTGCTCCAGATTTTTGCACCAGAACGGCATGTCATGTACGCTGGGAAAATGATTCCAGAAATGTGAAGCTGGGCACAACGCATTGCTGCTTGCTGGGATCAGCTGTTGCTTCTGTTTTCTGCATCACGACAGCCATGCCCATCCCACAATTATTCTTCCAAATTATTATTATGTGAGATATGCCACTCATTCCATTTCATAGTGTCAGAGGTCGTAATAATTCTGGATCTTTTGTCCCCGTATATATGTTCTTATCGACCATTGTTTTGTGTAATGTGTGCTTGGGGAACAGTGTGGTGATGAAATGGTTTGACCTGTAAAACGTCGAGTTCAGGACCATGAACATGAGAACATGCAGGCATGGCCCATCTGCTGTGTCCTAGAAACTGTACCCTAGAAACAAATTTCACAGGCTCAACAGTGTGATCTGTGGCCTCGAGTACAGACCACACAGGAGATAATCTCGGAGCTTGTGATACTTAAGCGGCTATGGGCCTGTTCGCTTCAGCTTATAAGCCAGCTGAAAAGCTGAAACGGCTGATTTGTTGTGAGAGGAAAATACTGTTTGGTGGCTGATAAGCCGACTGAATAAGCTGAAGCGAACAGGCCATAAGTTTGCATTCGTGCTTATGAAATGGGATTAGATTAATGTTCACGATGTGCTGGAGATACGGAATTGTTGATGATGAAGTTCCCCCCACAAACACCAAAAAAAAAATTCACTAAAAAAATTGTGCATGAAGCTGTCCCGGAAGTGCAATCCTGCAAACATTACAAAAATCTGCAGTTTGCTGTCCCGGCATCGACTTGTCGAACGGCATTGAATGACCGAACTGATCTGAACCTGATCTTATCTCAAAATCTTCAGACAGTTAACATATCTTGGCGACTGTTGTGCCCGCCGTCGGCCACTGTGCTTGGCTCGAGTTTGAGGAAAAAGATGGGCGGGCAGCCGGAAGAAATGGCAGCCGGTTTTCTGACAGGGGTATGATATAGTAGAAAGCAGGATCCAATCCAATTCGTGCTTCTCTTTCGTTCCCTTTTTCCTTTTCTTGTTCGACAGGGGCAGCAGGCTTGAGACATAATAATTGGGCACACTCATCATGCACAGACTAATTAAGCTCGGTTACGGGTCGAACAAAGCATTATAACCTGCTTATTAATCCATGCTCAGGCCCTCAATCATCGAAACATGTCGATCGAAAGATAAGATCGGCATCTTGGAAGGTTTATCATTCCATATTCCAATTAGATTATTCATCCCATTATTTTTTCTTTTCCCCTGAATTTCCTGCGTGAAAGAAACTGTCTAGATCACCATGCTTCATGATGCTCGCTTGCGTGAGAAGCGAGGTCACACATACAGTGACCCCTTCTTCCCCCTTTCTTTAACCTTTACAGCTTCTCTCAAAGATCTCTCTGCCGGCCCCTCTCTCGCGGCTCCAAATTCAGCGACGGCGACGCCGCAAGTAAACGTCCCTTTCAGTGCCCATCAGGTGAGGTAGCCACCCTGCAAACAATTCACGGATTTTATATGCGCTTTGTGCAGCATCATACATCACTCATGAGGGCATGATACAGTCATATACAACGTCGTCGCCGATTAGGGGAAAAAAACGGAGGCGCCGTACGGGCGGGAGCGGGACCCGACAAGGGGGTGAGATTACGGCAGCCGGCCATGGAAAGCATCGCCTCGCCTCGCCCTCGCGCTCGCCTGGCTTGCAGTTTTCGCCTCCTGTCGGAAGCGTTCTTCACCCCAGACGCAACCACTCCGTAGGAAGGACTGGACGGTAGCGACCACCACCTTTGCCGGCTTTCCTCCCAGGAAGGAAGAATGCGTGCGTCCGATGCTTTTTGACATGGAGCGGCAGGAGTTTAATTTTTTTTCTGATCTCCTCGTGTGTCACAGTCACTTTCACCAAATAAACATGAAGGAAAGAAAAACTTCTCATGGAGTTGGTGTGAGGGTCTCTGCTGGTGTTGTGACGCGTCGAAATCGTGTGGGAAACCATCGTGGATTCGGTCGGGTCGGTCGTTCGTGGGTTTGGAATTCGAAAGCTGAACGTTTTTGCTCGTGTGAGCGATCATGTCAAGGTGGTGACGCCGCAGGTTGGACTTGGACCCTGCGGTTTCGCTTGGGTTTGCCGGCGATGCATCAGTAGTCTGCCTCGGCGCGCCGGGTAGGTGGACGGTGGTGCGTGCGCTGACTGCCGCTGTTGGTGGGTGGTGGATCATGGAGCCGGGTAACACGGGCTCCTTTTCTGTTCTCCTTGATGAGTTGAAAAGAGATCAAAATCTGAGTGGACGGGGTTCTGCTGCATGCCGTTTCAGTTTTTCAAATCTGAGTTCTTGGGCGACTTATTTGACTGTTGAAAGGAAGGGAAGCTGTATTTGTTGAGCGATTCTTCTGGCTTGATCATCCTGGTTCTGAAGACCTGAGTAGTATGTCGAAGAGATGTTTCTGAGCTTCATTGAATTCAGGACTTCGACAGATAGAACCTTTTTCTTTTTCCATGCGTCTCTAGTCAATCATAGCTTGAGAAGCGCGTGCTATTCGGAGCCTGTTACCTATTTCTTTTTGTGAACCTATGAGTCTATGACACAGCTGCTTGTGAAATACCAGTCCCTTTTAATTTTTATTTGTATATGTTACATGATGTAAGCTCAAGACGTTGTGTTGATTCATCCATGATCAGTCATCCTAATTGCCAATTAATGTTCGAAAATCAAACTGACGATAACATAAGATAGTACTAGCACCTTAGAATAATCAGGATGTCCGATCATTGCATCTCGATGCTGGCATCGGCAGACTTGAGTCTTGGGACTGCACTGCGCTTTGTTTTTTTGCCCTCTCAAGCTACCAATCGAGGGAGCTGCGCACCCCTCATGGGAGAAAAATACTCCAGGATCTTGGAACACTACCACCACCGCTGCCCCCGTTCCGTCCAATCGGAGTTCCACGGTTCAGCCACCGCCTACACTTCTCATCCACGCCACTCTTTCGAAAGCATGTGAGCGAGGTCGGCGCCCAGCGCATGGATCGGGGCCTCGCCTCGGCACCCGGCAGCGGACAAGGCTCGCACGACGCAGCGGCCTCTCGCCCATATGCGGCTACGCCGAGACACTCAATTTACAAGTACGCAGATCTTGTCCGCCGCGGCGCATCACCCGGACAAAAATTATTGTCCGGTGGATAGGCTTCGATCGGGCGGCGTCTGTTGGGGCGCTGAGCGCCTGAGCCGGACGCTGCCAAGGCGACGCCGGTGGGGTTTGACGAGAGGACCCAACATGGCCAACGAACGATGCCGGTGGTGGATGGCGCGAAGCCGGTGGGGAGAGATAATGTATTTATTCGCTGTACCGGTCGCTGTCTGAGAGAAGGGAGAGGGATCGAGCAGGCAGGGCTGGCGGGCATGAACGGCGGCGTGGCGATGCGAGCGTGAGGTGTGTGTGAACCTGCAGCGAGGCTCGGCATCCGGAGGGGGGATATGGCCGTATGGGCGCACACGCCTAGTGTGATTGGATGATTTTTCATCGTCGTGTCGTCGCGCTTAGCTTGTTCTTATCATCTTCACGATCGTTTTCTCGGCGGTCTTTGGTTGGGCAGGAGAGGCAAGGTAGGGTGTGCTGGATGGAGATGTGACAAGCAGCGCAGGTGGCGTCGTGCGGAATTCTGCGCCGTGCATGCAACAAGTGATGTTAATTTCACCAAAATTTCTTAGAGGCTGTCACAAGAGGCTCACGGCTACGAGTTTCTCCAGGGTAGCGCGCGTGGTGGGCAACCGCTTTGGGCTTGTTGGACAAAATCGTGCGTGCAATATGTAAAGAGGTGCCTGAATGACTGTTTCGTGAACGGTACCAGGATCTGAGCCGGTTACAGGTCTGTTTCTGGTCGTATTCAATTTTTAATTTTCTTATAAATGATAACATGATTGAATTGGGTAGTAATAAAATCCAAACAAAGTTAAGAAATCCAACTCATCGCTAACGCCGAGTAGAAAATGATCTCATAATTTTTTTCAAGGACTTCGATATAGCACATGAACAAAAAAATTATTCTAGTAACAGATCTGCCAAACTATACGTTCGATTGTATACGTAGAATGGGTCCACCTACATATTGCCATGTAATAGTGTAGATTGATTACATAGTGATACTATTAATTGTGATCATCGATCGAGCACTAGTAAACATAAAACCTTAGATAACAAAGAATAAAGATAGGTTTGGTGACACATAAGATTGTATTTGGGTCAATTTATTAGCTTCATTAGCATGAAATTCATTGCCCATCTACAGACTGCCCTAGCCTCAAGGCTTACCTGTTGCCGTCTTGCATGTTGCAACGGCAGCAGCGGACGCCCTGGGAGGATGGTGCTGGCGCATGGCGACGTCTCGGCGCACACGGAACGGAAGTGAAATCATCAAATAACTAATCGTTATGGTTATTGTCTCATGGGCCGGTGGGCTGATGATATTACTTTGGACTAATTGTGAGTCTTGCTTGTGGGGAGGTGATAATCTGTGATTACCAAAATGTTTAAGGGCTCATGTGGCTGTGGACTGTGGTGCTAAGGCAGCAATTTTTTTTTTTGGGGGGGAGGGGGGGGGCAGGCCCCTGCCTACTCGGGTATCTTCTCATTGACAAGTCAGAAGTCTGAGAGCACTTGAATAAAGGTTGAAGAACAAAGTCACTGTTACAAAGGTTGAAGAACAAAGTCACTGTTGCAAAGATTTGCTTTGATCAGTTTATTGGTTGGTCTGGCGATAGGATAGGTTGAAAAGGGTGAACACATAGCGGCCGGCAAATTGCTCAGTAGCCTACAAAAAAGTGTACCGGCAGCTATCCTGATCCATCACCATCTCCTTGCACGGACAAGAGTGTAAAGACACAAGGTATGAAATCACTGACAGGATAACTATTGCTAGAAAAAGGGTAGTACAAGCATCCAGGCGCAGTTCAAATCTAGCAGATTATTCAGCATTCATGCATCCAGGCGCAGTTCAAACCTAGCAGATTATTCAGCAATCACCAGCCACATGGAATTTCCCACGCCCTTCATTTCTTCCTCAGCTTCGTCTTCATCCGCTCAACCGCTGCCCTCAGCGTATCTTCGTCCTTGCAGAAGGTGAACCTCACCAGGTTCTTCCCCTCCTCAGGGTTCAGGTAAAACACGCTTGGTGGTATGGCGGCAACGCCAACTTCACGAATTAAGTACTCGCAGAACTCTATGTCATTGTGAAAACCGAACGGGGTGTGATCGACCATGATGAAGTATGTCCCACTTGATGGGTAAACAATAAAACCCGCGGCTTTTAGTCCTTCTAATAGTATAGCTTTCTTTGCACCATAGTCCCTCTTCAGTTCCTCATAGTAACTATCTGGTGCTCTTAGAGCTGCTGCAGCTGCTGCTTGCATTGGAGTGCAGGTGGCAAATGTGAGGAATGAGTGTGCTTGCCTTAGACCCCATGTCAGGTGTGGCGGTGCAATTGCCCACCCAATCTTCCATCCTGTTAGAGAGAATGTCTTCCCCAGAGAGTTCATGGTCACAGTCCTCTCATACATGCCAGGAATAGAAGCCATTGATATATGATCAGCCTCAAATGCCAACTTGTCATAGACCTCATCAGAAAACAGCAAAACATCATTTTCCTTGCAGAGGGTGGCAATAAATTCAAGTTCCTCCCTCGTGAACATTTTCCCAGTTGGATTATGTGGTGTGTTTATCATTATTGCTTTGGTGTTCTTGGAGACTGCAGCCTTTAGCTCTTCAAGCGGAACTGCGAAATCTGGAGCTCGGAGGGTAAGGGCCTTTACATTGGCACCGGCCATTGATAGTGTGGCCTCATATGAGTCGTAGAATGGAGCGAACAATATCACCTCGTCACCAGGGTTGATCAGACCCAGTATTGTTGCAGCTATCGCTTCAGTGCATCCAGATGTAACAGTGACTTCTTTCTCTGGGTCAACTTGCAATCCACTGTCCTTCAGGAACCTTTCAGCAATAGCTGAGTTCAGCTCTGGCACACCAAACCCTCTGGCATACTGATTCTTCCCAGCATTGATAGCTTGAATAGCAGCCTCTTTCACAAAGTCTGGGCCATCAAAATTCGGAAAGCCCTGGCCGAGGTTTATTGCGCCATGCTTGATGGCCAGCATGCTCATCTGAGTGAAAATTGTTGTCTTAAACTTTTCCAATCGCTTCGCCACCTGCAATGGAGAAACCGAAAATGGATCAAATTGCATGCTCAAGGTAGTCTTGCAAACTAAAATGGAGAAACGGACCAAATTGCAAGCTCAAGGTAATTTGTACCGACTTCAACTAAACTTCCACTGGTACAAGGACAGACATAGTAAAATCATGGGTTACAATAGTTTCTTTTGAACATAATATGACTAAATCTTAAAGAAAACATTCACTCATCAGGCCTACTGGAGTTCAAAACAATGGAAACTGAAAGTGGCATATCTTATAAATAGTCAGCCGTGGACTCTATATCTATTGAACAGGTCATGGTCAACTGCAACCTTGCACTAAAGCGAATATACGAATTGTAAATGAATCTGAATACTACATAGAGCATTTTCCTGTCAAAAAGAAAAGTAAATGTATCATTTTTTAAAATTTGAGAGTCAAGAAATCTCAAGAAGACAAACAATGACCTAAGGATGGGGCACTTGATTTATTTCGAGAAATATTATACCTATCCAGCAACCTCTAACTATGAATCTTGCACTAATGCATTACTATTGCTTTAGCTCAGAACCCTTTTCTAGAGGTTTGGATGCAGAGTATTGGTTCCTGCCTTCCTGGTGAAAGTTGCCTTGATTCAGCTATGTCTTGCAAATATTTAAAAGCAGATTGGTTGACAGCCTTGAGCTTTATTCTTTTAATATGTCTTACTTTTGATACAGTGAATTATTTCAAATTCATGAACTTCAGGTGCGTCGACGAGGCAAATAAATATTTTTTTTCAAGATGAGGTGTACTAGGACATGAACCAAGGCAACAAATTTTATCAGAACACAAAACAATGTACCAAACAGCTCAAAAGTAAATAAAGCATGATTTTGTCTAATAATTGCATCCTTGTCAAATTCGGTGATAAATGGCAGCATATACAGGACAATCTCATTGCATTAGATAGTAGTTTTTTGCCATGGTCCTGAGAAAAAGGTCAACCAGGGTAGAAACTTCCATACAGGAACATCATTGGCCATGATGAAATTGGAAATTCATATAAATGACATCGTTTCTCATTATCAAGCCTATGTTTGCTGAATGTAGGGCAGAGCACTTCTATAACAAAGGGAACAAACTAAACTGCTATGGAAATTCTGCCACGGGTGCTCTTAAGAGGAGTGCACATATTGAATAGATATACCATTTCTCATAAAACAATATGGAATGCATATTCCTTGCAATGAAGAGTATGGCATGCATAGGAAATAGATGACTTGATCGGGTTACAGATTCAGATGGTTGAGTAGTTGACAGGTTTCAGCAATCTTCAGGTTTATTTTAAAATATGAACAATTAATGAATAGCAAGATTAATATGAAGCATGCATCTTTCAGATGTCTAATAAACACAGAAAGAAGTAGCAGGTGGAGAAATAACAATACATTGAAGAAAAGGAAGATACAAACAGGTATGAACAGCACAAATATAAAGTAGAAGCAACGCTCTGTAATATGGGTGCAGCAAATGAGATAGGAATTTGATACTCGTAGTAATCAGTAACAAAGTATAAATTGGTATAAGGGTAATAAGAGTTTCTTCATGATGAAGACCTTTGAAGCTTTGATATAAAGTATGAATCTAGGAAATGTACTAGCTGACTAGATAGCTAGCTAACTTATTATGCAAATAGCTGAAACATACAAACTAAATAAATTCACTTGACTTTGACAATTGTATTGACTAATGGAACAGTATATCGCAATTGCCAAAATAGTTTGAGGAATCGGTGCACAAATTTGCTCAAGGCAAATAGCTTCCCTCTTTCCTGGCATATACTGCGTGCTATGTGAGCTTGACACAGATGGTTTTGGATGGATTCAATTGTTCCAATATATCCATCACACACGAATTGGGGTCCACACTAGTGTGGTGCCAATTCATCAAAAGCTTCTTCACATTGACTCTAGTTAAGCTCTTCCCTAAGCTGAGGTAGTCCAAAATAACCTCGCATGTATCATAATATGGTACATGAAAGATGTAATAACTTCTTTTTTTTTTTAGGAAGGAACGGGGAGGCAAAGCCCCACCTGAAATTATTCTATTAAGGAGGTTGACCAGGGGTCAAAATCAAACCGAGAGTATGCAGGGTGCAAATGCAGTTGAGGAAGGAGCAAAAAGGGGAAGAGCTAGCGCTAGTTGTTTACATTCAGAAGGCTACGGCACCATTCAGCAGCAAGGTGAGGCAGGTCAACAACCTTAGCCCGGCAAGACTAGGGATCAGCATGCTCAGACAGGAGTGGCAAGACGGCCGGTACCCCAAGGTGAACAACTAAAGTAGAAGGTCAGCACAACATACTAACGATTACAGCATCAAGTTCGGTATTACTACACTAAGCCCATCAAAGACGCGCAAGGTGCGATACGCTTCAGTTAACAGCGCCGGGCGCAGAAGCGCCGCCCAAATCTCAGTACAGGAACCCGAAAAGCCAGGGAAGAGAGCCGACCTGGACGGGCCGCTGCTCCGTCGCCTTCGCGGCGCCGTTCTCGGCGGCGATGGCGGGCGCGGAGGTGGGGGCGGCGGCGGAGGCCATCGGGGAGATCCTCCGGAGGGACGCGCGGAGCGAGCGGCAGAGCAGCGAGGAGCAGAAAGCGGAGGAGGGATTTAATGGCATCTCATGGCCGGGGAGGGCCGCGGGCTTGGGCGTGGCAAGGGAGCAGAAGGCGGCTAGATTCATGATGCCCAGCCGGGTCGCGTCCGGTCGTGCCTGCGCCGCCCCCGTCCTCCGTCACTTGCGGCTGCTGTGGGGAGACTGAGAGGCGGGGCTACCAGCGAGGTGTGGATGACTTACCGCGGATGACGGGTGGGACAAATGGTTTCCGGGCCAACTTGTCATTGTGTGTACCGGTAGCGTTGTGGGTCGAGTTGGTCTCGCCGATCATATATATATATAGCATATGCTGCAGAATAGCGATGTGTCGCCTTCTAGCGTCGGAAGGCGTCCGCACGTGGGCTGACCCGACTGATTCGGCCCATCGTTCATTTCCGCCCAGCCTGACTGATTCGGCCTCTTTTTTTTCCCCATCCGGAATAGTTCATCCCGCTCGGTCCGTCGTTTATTTTCATCCGGCCCAACTAAGAAGTTTTTTCTTCGACCGGCCCAATACGCAGATAAATTAAGCAAAAATAGCGTAAGAGACGAGAATCAAACTCGCGACCCGATACAGGGACATTCACAAGCTACCACTGTGCTACTCAGTGCTTTGTGAGAAATTTGCACGACGGAGCTATTTTAGTACTAAATGGTTTTTTTCTCTCTTTTCGTTTTTGTTCTTAGTTATTTTCTTTGTTGTCGTTTTCCTTTTCATGTCTCTTTGTTTTATTTTTCATTCTTTATTATTTTATTTTTATTTTTTCTTTCTACTCTTTTATTTATTATTTTCATCCCTTCTCCTTTTTCCATGTTCTCTTTTTCTTCTTTTTTTCCTCTCTCTTCTTCTTTTCTTTTCTTTACCACCTTGCGGTTACACCTTTTTTTCTCATTCCTTTTTTTCTCTTTCATTTCGTTTTCTTTTTATTATTTTAATTCATGTTTTATTTTTATATTTAATTTAGATATCTATATTTTCCTTTATGGTACGTAGTTTATATTTAACGTTTTCTTTTTTTCTTTTTGTGATTATTCATTTTATTTTACTTTATTTTTTATTTATTATTCATTTGTTTCTTTTATTTTTTAGTTTTTTATATTCTAGCAGTTCGTTTTTCTGTAAAATAGGCAAGACAACACTATGAGGTGTAGCGACTACGGTCGTTGATGTATTTTTTCTTGATCTTTTGTTACGATGTTCGTCAAGTGTGCATATTTTTTATTTAGTTTTTGTTTAGTTCGTCGAGTAAGCATATTTTTATTTTGTCAAGTGTGCATAATTTTTATGATGTTTCGTGAATTCATATAATTTGTTCCGGGGTGTGCATATTTGTTCTGTAAGTTGATATAATTTGTCTGCTAGTGTGTACTATTTGATCATGATATCCAGTTTCCATTGTTTTTTACAGTACTTCGTGATTTCAACTTTTTTTTGCAGTGTATTATTATTTTGTTTGTCATGTTTAATTATTTGTTCATAAAAATTATTATTTTTATAATTTATTCTATAATTGTATATTTTTGTTCTATATGTTTGTATAATTTGTTCGATTTGTACAATTATTTTGTTCCATGAGTTCATGTAATTTGTTCAGCAATGTGTACGTATCTATCTGTGATATTGAGTTTCTATTGTTTGTGCTATACAACAAATTCTTCATGATTTCAACACATAACTAGCTAGCTATGCCTAGGCTGAAAGTTACGCAACCTATCACAATATCATTAATTTAATCACGAACTTGAATTTTGTGTGGTGGACTTTCATTTAACTTTATTGGACTAAATTGTTCGTGATTATAGGTACTTTTGTTCGCTATGTATTGTTATTTTGTTCGTCTTGTTTAATTATTTGTTCGAATAAATAATTATTTATCCCTAACGTTCAATTATTTGTTCGCAAAATATATTTTTTAAAAAAATATATTGAAACATAGTCAAACTGGGTCTTATTTTGAAGATTTTGTTGTAAGCAATCCATGTATGTGATCGGAATTAAATTTGGATATACGGTTTGAGATTTATAGATTTTTTTGGGTTACTTTGCATGTTGGTGATGTCATCTATTTTGTCACGTCTTGCATGCACAATGGATCTCTATTTTATTTGGATCCATATTTTTCATTACTCCGTACTCCTATTAGCCCATGATATACTCCTATTAGCCCATGATATTATTAATGATAATGAAAGTGGAGAATTTGTCGCCTCTGGCCACATATAACAGTGCTCAGTTGGTCTCGGGAACATATAGAGCACGTTTGGCAGCATGGACGGACCGCCTTAGTCAGGCTCGAGCCAGCCTATAATGTGCAGAGATGTTGATTGGCAAATCTTTAACCCATACTACTGGTTGGGTGGTGATGGTGTGTGGTAGGCTGCACAATAGAGTCTTACCCTATATTGAGGATGTGGTAAAATTACCGTTGCCTTCCTCCTCTCGCTAACGATGGCACTCTGCTCGGCCTCGGTGCTTCCCCGCCGTGGGCCAGCCAGCCTCTGCGCGTCGCACCTCCGCACCCACACCGCGCCCCGCCGCGCCACTCGCACGCTCACCCGCGCACGCCGCGCACCCACCGGCGCTGCCGCGCATCACGCGCCGCGCGCACAGTTCCCTTCTCTTTCTTTCGTTATTCTTCTTCCTTCAGACACAAGCCGAACCGAGTTGATTGGCAACTTCTCGGGCCAAATCCCCAATCCTCCCACAAATCAAACAAACCCACCAATCGCTAGCGCAATTGTAGAATGGTCGAATGAAATAAATTCAACAAATCCACCAACCGCTAGCCACCATCTCGCCTCACTAAATAAATCAAATCAAGGAGTGCGGAACCAATCGAATCAACAACTAGCCAGCAAAGGAAGCTGATTGATCTGGGCAATGGGGAGCTGAAGGGGTTGTTCCTCTGCTAAACTTTATCACCTGTCACATCAGATATTCGATACTAATTATGATTATTAAATATAGTCTAATTATAAAACTAATTGCATAGATGGAGTCTAATTCGTGAGACGAATCTATTAAACCTAATTAGTCCATGATTTGACAATGTGGTGCTACTGTAACCATTTGCTAATGATGAATTAATTAATTAAGATTTGTCTCACGAATTAGACTCCATCTATGCAATTAGGTTTGTAATTAGCTCATATTTAATCCTCCTAATTAGTATCTGAACATCCGATATGACCCTGCTAAAGTTTAGCACATAGTAAACGACCAACTTTATCGTTTCACGCGGTACGCTGGCGGACATCTTTTGCACCGCGTGGTCTAATCTGAGACCCCGCTGCACACCTGGTTGCATGGTCCAACCTCCGTTCGGACTACCAAACCAGCCCATAGTATCCGTTTTGTTTGGGGCTTGTGGCAGACGCCGCTTTGTGGGGTAGCGGTAGCGGACAAGACAAGCGGTTGGAGCGTTGGAGCCTTGTCCGTGTCCGAAGCCAGGTGAATAGGTGATGAATGGGTTTCGCGTCAGCGTGTTTGTTCCACTTGAATCTAGACTGGTTTTCAGCTTTTCGCTGATCGGGAGGGAAAGAAATTGTGAAACAGTCGGCACCTTGCACGGCATGAATCCAGTTGCCTCGTATGGGTCGTGGACTCTGTCACCGTCAGTCTGCGCTTTTGTTTAAAAAAAAAACCCGACTAGCGCCGCAAAGACGATGATGTTAATTCGTTAGTCACCACCAGAAGCGCCCCGATAGGTTCGGTTTGGTCGTTTTGATTTTTTAAGTATATATTTTTTCTATACCCTTAGATATATTGTATGTGAATACATAGAAAAATTATAAACGTAGAAAAATCAAAACGACCTACAATTTAAAATGGAGAGACTAACTTTTACAATGAGCTTGCAATTCAAAATAGAGCCTAGGGTTTACGAGTTCCATCAATCCGAACAGCTTCTTTTTATTACAATAAAATTTGGTTGTATGGACTCAACCTCCTCCTACCTATGTTCATCTGGGAAGCAAATATTCTCACCGATATGATATGAACTCGAATAGAGTGGACGATCTCTAAAGTCTCTGTCAACAAGGATGCTCTGTCCAATCATGGATAAGTGATATTTATCTTGTCAATCATTCTAAATTTGATTTCAAATTGCTTGCATGTGTCGATCACATTTGAAAACGTTATGAGAATTGTATCAAGAAGTGGTCTCATACTTGAATAATTTTTCCTTGTGTTAGAAAATATTGTAACAAAAATATGTTCAAATTCATGCTTTGATGACCATGCCAATGTCCAAAAATGGAAGTACTTTTGGACAATGAAATATGAGATAAAGAGAACAATAAAATGCCTCCTAGAAAGTTTAATTCAGAAAAATCCTGACAATTTTCTTCTTTAATCACCTCTTTTAAAGTATACTGCTTTTATTAGTTGTAGAGATAGTTTGTTTTGATACTTTTAGAGGCCTTTGTAAGTTGTAAGTTTTAATTAGTTTCCCTGGAAGGCCTCTCTTATCTTTTTTTTTTAGAGAAAGGGTTGGATTTTATTGATACGGTAGTCTTACAACCATCCCTCAGATTGAGCACCCCTGAATGGCTGAATAAAAGAAACTTACGCAACAATCCTTTAAAGGAGCACCCAGTCTTTGCATGGTCGTTCATCTACAAAAGTAGCCCACCCACGTCTTGTACTTTCAGTGACCAGCCCAAAAGGCCCAACAAAACCAACTTCCCATTCCGGTCACCCAAATCCTCGCCATTTCACCTCGCCTGAATCCGGCGAACCCAAGGCCAAAAACCCACCTAAAACCTCTCCTCCGGCGTCCGGTTTCCTCCCCCGCCGCCCCAGCACCGGCGATTCCGGCTGCGTCGACCATGCGCGGCCGTCTCGACCTCCTCCCGCGCCTACTATTCCGCCGCCACGCCCACCGGCGCTCCAAGCCCTCGTCCCCACCGCCCCCTCCCCCTCACCCCAACCCCCCGCGCCCGCCGCAGAAGCCGGACCCCGTCTCCATCCACGGGGAGACGTGGCACGACAACTACGCCTGGATGGGCGCGCTCTCCGACGCCGCCGCCATGCGCCACATGGACGTCCACATGGAGGCCGAGGAGAAGTACGCCGAGGCCTGCCTCGCCGCCTGCGGCGCCGACCGCCTCGCCCGGAAGATCCAGCTCGAGATGGCCTCCCGCCTCGCCTCGGACGCCTGCACCCCGCCCGTCCGCTGGGGCCCCTGGCTCTACTACCGACGCACGGACGAGGGCAAGCAGTACCCCGTGCTCTGCCGCCGCTCCGCTGCGCTCCACAGCGAGTTTGTCTCGTACAGTGACCCCTCCGCGGGGTTCGACTTCACGGCTGGGAAGCGCATCGAGCAGAAATTGGTGGACTACAATAAGGAGGCCGAGCGGTTCGGAGGTAAAACCACCGGGACAAAGTTTTGCCACAATTCCAGTTCCTTTCGAGGGCTTAAGTTTGCTGTTTGCCTCTGTTGATGTGTCCTACAATATACTATACTACTAACTCATTGTTCTTAATTATGTTTTCAATCCTACGGTCTTGTTATGTATCATTCATCCTGTATTTTACACTTATCTAATGTAGAAATGTCATCTATGGATTTTTGTATGTTTACAGTTTGATCAGTGCCTTACATTCTGCCTATGTTCCTGTTATAAGAGAATTTATGCAAAACATGTGATCTGTAAAATTCTCTATAAGTTTTGCATGCCTTATATGCATAACATTTTCAACACAGTACACTATAGATATGCAATGCTACACTTTTGAAGGTAGAAAGTTTTTGCATCATTTTCTCTCATTATCGAACAGATCATTAAGCTATGTGCAATCATTGACATGTAGGATACTCATATGAGGAGCTGTCTGAAGTATCTCCAGATCACAGGTTCATTGCATACACAATGTATGACAAAGATAAGGACTCCTTCACCTTGATGGTCAGGGACCTAGTAACAGGGACACTTTGTGATAAGCCTCGTGCTGATCGGGTATCAAATATTTCATGGGCTATGGACGGGAAAGCATTGGTTTATATTGTTACAAATGAGGAAAGAAGGCCGCATCGGTTAGTGATTTTCTTTTCTTTTCTTTCTCGGAACTGCTCATCTGTGCTTTAGTTCATTGCAGTAGAACTTTAATTTTTCTTTTTCTTTAGATTATTTTGCAGCATGATTGGATCCAACAAGGATGACATTCTCATTTTGGAAGAACCTGATGAGAATATTTTTCTAAATATCAGGCATACTAAGGATTTTCGTTATATAACGTTAAATGTATTTTCGGACATTCACTCAAAGGTACTGTTTATTGTACACCTTATCTGTGTTTTATTTTGTTTGCTGCTCATGCCTATCTGTTCTTTTTCAGGTGTATTTAATAAAAGCTTCCGATCCCTTGTCCCAAATGAAACTTGTATGGGAAGGGGAATCCCAAGTTCATTGCATTGTTGAACATCATCGCGGATGTCTTTATTTATTTACAGATGCTGCAAGAGAAGGTGTCCCTGTTGATTCACATTATCTAATGCAGTCTGATGTGGAATCTTCTGGGCCTAAGAGTTGGAAGGTTTAAAAATCTGCTATGTTATGTTGATGTTTTCTGTACCCTTGTTTTCCAGATACACATTTGCAGTTCCTTCGTAGCTATATAAGCAGTTCTAAGAAAATGAAATGTTGTATTTTTAATATATAATTTTTTTGCAAATGCATTACAAACATCACATATTTAATTTAACTAAGCTGATTAGGACTTGGTTATTACTGCTGTATAAATATATTCTGCTCAAATCAATTCAGGGAAGTGTCTTTGTGCATTTTATTTTACTCACTTTTGATGTCCGAACCAGAATGTTTTTATCGAGGAACCTGGTGTCATTCTTGAAGATGTTGATTTTTGTGATACTCATATGGTGCTCACGTTGAGACAAGGCAGAAAACTTAGACTCTGTGCAGTTAATTTGCCTCTAACTGAGGGCATCAATGTAAGTGAATTGCTTGTCCTTATATATGAGAGGACTGTATGGTGAAAGTTTATAAATTCTTGATGGTCTTGCATGTTGTAAAGATATGTTGCTTGTTAGTTTACTTTTTCCATAGTTATTCCACCTATTGGATATCTGAGAACTGCTCTCATATCTAGCTGGAAAAACTTCATGTTGTCATTACACATATATTGCAATCATGATTCTCATGAAAGCATTTAATGTTATGGAATGATAGCTTATATCTTCGTTCATTTCACTTCTCAGGTACCTGCTCATCTATCTGATTTCCACCCATTTGACCTGCCTCTTCCCAGTGATGTGTGTCAGATTGTATCTGGGCCGAATTATGATTATTGTTCCTCAACAATGCGTTTCACAATATCATCACCTGTGGTATGCATATTTTTCTGGTGTTTTTCTTAGTCCTTTCTTCCATCCTTCTAGTAGCCTTTCCCGTCTTGAGAAGCATCTTAACTAGTGTAGAATTTATTTACTGGTACTACTTTGTGTACATTTTATGCAATAATACTGCCTTGTTCTCCTCCTTTCTCATGTGTGAATTTCTGAAGTGCATCCCATTGTTCTCATCTTTTCCATATTGTGCCTTGTTGCTAGTTTCTCTTGCTTTGTTATTTCTCAAAGAGGAATGGTTTATGGAAGATCAAAATACATTAGCTCTAGGTTCGCTTGAGTTCTGTTTTCATTAAAGTTTAAAATAACATTATGGATGGATGATGTAGTTATGGAAGAAGCTATCCCATTTCTCTATCATAACCTTTTTCTGTTTCGTTCTCTGTAACTATAATGATATTCATGTTTTTCAATGCATTTTCTTCTTGACAGTAAGTTTACCATCTTGCAGATGCCTGATGCTGTTGTTGACTACAACTTACTGAACGGAAAGTGGCAGATAGTACAACAACAAAACATGCTTCATGAGCGAACAAAAGCACTATATGGTACTGCTTTTGCTGCAAATATGGGCAGGCTATCCTCAGATAGAGCTGATTTTTCAAGTGAAGATTCTGAAGATTGTGCTTGGAATGAGCTCTCTGAATACTATGCTTGTGAATACTACGATGTTCCATCAAAGGATGGTGTTTCGGTTCCCCTTACTTTAGTATATTCACAGAAGCATAAGCAAGACGGAAATCCAGGATTACTTCATGGACATGGTGCTTATGGTGAGATTCTGGATAAACGTTGGCGCAGTGAGTTAAAGAGCTTACTGGATCGTGGTTGGGTGATTGCATATGCTGATGTTAGGTATGTCTAGTCTACTTGGCTACTTTCTTTATTTGTGTAACTAACTAATGAATTCTTGCTCAAAAGATACTATAAATAAACTTGGGAAGATTCATATTAATTCCCACCGTCTTCATGGATAACTTCTGCACATGGCATATAATATTAAAAAGAGCCAAATATTTGTTGGTTCATGTTAGCTATATGTCATACTCACAGAATTCCAGATTTTGCCTTTTGAATTTTTTATGGTGTGAAGTATTATTCACTTAAAGCATTTTTATTCAGGGGTGGTGGAGGTTATGGTAAGAAGTGGCACCAAGAAGGTTCACGTACCAAAAAAATGAATTCTGTGTCTGATTTTGTTTCTTGTGGAGAGTTTCTTCTTGACAAGGGCATCATACAAGAAAATAAGCTTGCTGGATGGGGATATAGTGCTGGAGGACTTCTAGTGGCTTCAGCAATTAATACTCGTCCAGATTTGTTTCGTGCTGCTGTTTTGAAGGTATACAATATGTAATTAAATGTGTACATCTAGAAGACTAGAGATCAAGTGTGCTACCTTTAGACATTCCTTAATTGACGCGTCTGGAATTAGTTCCTTGACATGCTCTGTTCTCAGCTTCCCTTAAATTGCACTGAAATTGATAAATAAAATGATTAAAATGTGGAAAACCTCAGATGAAAACTAAGCATTTCAAGAGACAGCAAAACCTCCTTTTAGTGCAGTTTGCTTCAATTATGTGCTTCCTTTTTTCCAAAGTTAGAATCTTCCCTTACTCTCTGCAGGGAAAGAAAGAGAATTAGGTTCTTGTACCTCATTGGAAACTTTCTGTAAAATCATTGCATTTTACTCCATATTATTCGAAGTAAATCTAAAACAAACTGCCTTCTTGGCAACTCCGCTGCAGTATGACTGCAAAAATTGAGTCTTGTGGTGGCTTTTGTGTCTGATTGGTAGTTGTCTAGTTGAAGCTACAGTTCCTTGCAAGCTATATCAGTCGACAACACATTGCAGATTTAGAGGCTGTTTTTGTTCATTTTATGCTAATATCTGTCATTAAAGCTAAGGATAAAATCGATTAGCGATCATTTGAAGTAGCAGGTTAGCAATATGCAACATAGTGCTCTTGGGTTCTTCTTTGAGATTGGAATTGCCACAATAGTCATGTTTTCATCTCTGTAATCTCGAAGATGTGCTATTATCTTGTCTGATATTTCTACTGATGTTGCATTACCACAACTTCTATTTTTTACTCCAGGTCCCTTTCTTGGATGTTTGCAACACCCTTCTCCATCCTATTCTACCTCTTACAGCCATTGATTATGAAGAGTTTGGGTTCCCTGTGGACCATGAAGAGTTCCTTGCAATCAGAAAGTATTCTCCTTATGATAACATTCAGAGGGATGTTCCTTATCCAGCTGTGTTTGTGACATCATCATTTAATACAAGGTGTATGACTATACAGTTACCTGGGCACTAAGTTACTTCTCTTGTGGCCTGAATCATTGGTGTCTCTGGCACGATAATTTCCATCATTTTAATAGTTTCATATATTCCAGCACTGTAGCCTTTACTCTTTACTATATTCTTAGGCCAGATATGTGCAAAAAGAAACAGTTGTCCCTTTTTTTTTTCTTACGTTGCATTGCACTTAAATCTCCTTTTAGTCAAATACTGGAACTCAAACTTTTGTTACATTTGAAATGATAGGTTTGGTGTATGGGAAGCAGCTAAATGGGTTGCAAAAGTCCGTGAAATTACTCAATATGATCCAGAGAGGCCTGTGATTCTCAACTTGACTACAGATGTTGTAGAAGAAAGCAAGTATTTGCAGACTAAGGAATTGGCGTTGGAAACTGCTTTCTTAATCAAGATGGTAAACAATGTGTGAACAGCAAGTTTAATCTTTTGGAATTAAAAACCTGTTGCTCAAAGATGCGAAGCTGAGGCTGACAGGTTCTGATATCAATCCTCTCCATGCAACACGATCTGAAGTATCAATCCACTAACTGGAGCTTTTATGAGGTACTCTACTTACCATGCACATTTTGCTTCTCTGAAATTATCTTATCTGGCAAATTCGTGAATTTCCTTGACATTTCTTGCACCTATGGTAAATAAACCTGATTTGTTCTCTTATATTTTCACCCCCAGAATTCTTGATGAAATCATGTGCATATCCTTGAATCATTTGGGATAGTCTCATACTTGCAACCTATCTCTAATTGGTCTGGTTGTCTTTCACCATTGTTGAATTTGCAGATCTGTGATCTACTTGTCTCAAGGGGCATGCTGATGCTCGACAAGGGCATAAAACATACAATATACCTGCTGCTAAGTGTTCCCACCTTTAATCTATAAAATCAAAATGCTGTGGGGAACTCCCCCACAGTTTACCTTCAAAAAAAAAAGTGTTGACATGCCCTCCCTGATGCTGAAATTTGCATTTGGTATGCTGCTACAATGGACGTGTCTCAACTCATGGTTTATTAGCTATCATCAAATCAAGTTTTGCTATCTTCATTATTTCAACATTGAATTGACACTGATTGCTGCATAAGTTAATAGTACCTTACCAATCTCATATCGTTATGGAGGCTAGGTGGAGTAAAATTTGACTCAGACAAAGCACTGCAGAATGTAACACTGCAGTTAGGGCCATGTGCACTATGGCAGAGGCAGACAAAGCAGAACATATGTCATAGCGGCAGCTACAATTTCGTCCTGAAACTCATGACAGCTTATGAATAGCCATAGGAGGGCACAAAAGTGGACATAGCCAACTTGTTGCTATGAAATGCTCGGGTTGATTATAGGAGCATGTGCAACCTGATGCTTGATAGGGGACATCTGGAAACCACAAGCTGCAAATATATCGCAGGCGTGTCAGCACAATATATTGAGGCTTGGTTGGAGTGCATTTATCTGTCGAAAGTGGACCTGCTGTACAAATATGTTCCTCTAATTTTCATCTCTAAATTTAAGTTTGCACGGGTGATCTCATTATCGGATTTGAAGTGTTCCAAGTTGCAATTTTAGACTGTCTGGTGTTGATGCCTTGCAAGTCGGACCACATTTGCCAGTGTACTTTTCAGAACATGGACACAACCAGTGGAGTTCCTGTATGCTGGCGGTCAGTTCATTGCTCCCTAGTTACTAGTACAGTAGTATTAGTAGATTACTATGCACAGGGCTCAGGACCTCGTTCGTAGCAACACCGTCAGCATTGCTTCAAATGTTTCCAGCAGCACCTGATCGTCTTAACATGCTTTACATGGAAGTTGTGGAGCTTTAAATCTGTCGCCCGTCGATTTGATCTTTTTTATCATAGCTGCAGTCTTCAGGTTCAGGATCAAGGAGCGTATCACAGAGTGGGCTTTCTAACTGGTTCTTGCTATGCGATTGATAACAAGGCTTTCAAAAGAGGTGGAATTTTCCATTTTTCCTTTCCAAATCGACCGTACTGCACCAGCAGGCACGAACTCGAGTCCATCAGTCCAACACAACACGGTCCATCATGGTCCGACCCAACCCGATCGTGATTCCTCTCCGCCCCCGACTCACTCACCGGCTCAACGCACAGCCGACAGCTCCTGCTTTCCAAAAGCTAACGATTCCAGCAAATACCCCTCCCCAATAGCCAGAATCCTCCATCTTGCCCTTGCCCTCCGCCTGCTCCTGCGACTCTCTGCGAGTCGTCTTTCTCCACTACTAGTAGGGGGGCAAAGGCGTCAGTTTCCCGCTCCACTCCTTTCGTTTTTCTAGTCTAGGGTTTAAGAGCTCGCCGAGCCCGCCCGGCCCAGCTAGAGCCCAGGAACACCCCCGCGGCCCCACCCTCCCGTCTTGCCGGCGCCTCGCGCCGCCGTTGCCGGAGCCAAGCTCTCCGCCACCGAGTGCGCAATGGCGTTCTCCTTCGCCTCGCCGGCGGCGTCGAACCCGTTCCAGACGCCGGCGGCGTCGAACCCCTTCCAGACGCTCCAGACGCCAGCGGCGCCGAACCCCTTTCAGACGCCGGCCCCGGCCACAACGCAGGCGCCGTCCTCCTCGCCCTCGCCGTTCCAGTTCAGCTTCCAGCAGCCGCAGCAGCAGCAGCCACAGCAGCAGGTGGCTCCGGCGGCGCAGCCTCAGCAGCCGCAGCCGCAGCAGCAGCAGAAGCTGATGCTGTACACGACGGATATGAAGCCCGCGGGGTACAACACCAAGTGGGAGGAGCTGCACGCCGAGTCGCAGAAGGCGCTGCTCCAGATCGAGTAGGGTTCTTCTCTGTGTCTTTTTTTCCTGTCCTGTTTTCTGGTAATGGTGTGCGGTTACTTGGGCACGGCGTACCTTTGCTTAGATGTGAGCTTTCGTGTCGATTTGTGCCTTCAACTAGATTTGTTCCATCTGATTAGCAAAAATTACCCCTTTTACGTTGTTTTTCTTGCGCGGTGCAGGTGTACTTGGCCAAACTGGTAAAATGTGATTGCGTTTGTTCTCTGCCAGTGGAGGCAGTACTTTTTAAAAAAGCCTTTTTATTTGAATAAAATGTTTTGGGGGAGTAGCCCAGTAATTTTTTTTGTTTTGCTTGTATTGAGGGACTGAGGCCTTCTATTTCTGAATGTTATTAGCATCCACTGTTTTGAACTTTTTTGTTTTGGGCGAAAAGATACATCTTTTGTGGTCTATAATCTGATTTGCCTCTGTCACATTTGATGTTCACCTGGTGATCTTAAGAGTAGTTTTGTCTGCTTTAATGTTCATCTATTTGGGCACCCATGTTGTTTATTGCAGTTTATGGACGACTATTTGATGTTTGAATTGTTCACTTTAAGTTGTTTTCTAAAAAATGTTGTGTAACACTGGTTTTGCAGGGATAAGATACGTGAGTACAAAGATGAGAGTGAGAGGTTGGATCAGTGCAGTCGTCTTTATGACTCCTCAATCTCGAATGTCAATTTTGAGCTTGATGCGAGTCGCATTGCTCAGGTTAGAAATTTTCATCACAATCTTTGCTTTCTTGGGATTTTTTTCTTAGCTTTAGTGCAGGTTTGATTGTTTTTGTCATGCTCCACAACCAGAAGATTATTTTAGTTTTAGCTGATAGCCCGACTCGTGGTGTTGCTAGTAGGTTGTCTGAAAGTGTAGAACCGTAGAAACTGTTTTCTAGAATGTCATGTCATTGCAAACAGCTAAGGTGCCGTTTGGTTCTGAAAACGTAACACAAACGTAAAAGGAATGTGATTGCAGCGTGAATGCTTACAGAATAAGCGATCTCCCGTTTTGTTTGGTTCGAGTACTCTATAACCAAAGCTGTGCAAGCTCATCATCGCGCATAGAGGGCGATCGCCAACTCCCATGAGTTGTCACCTCCGATCTCTGTGTCCTGCTCGCCTTCTTCCTCACTCTCTCTCGATTCCATTGCTGATGCTCATGAGGTGATTGCCGCGGTGCTTGCACAGGTCATCACGCGAGCCGCCAGCAACACTGCCATACCACGCCGCTCCATATCTCCGCCGCACTCCATTGCACTTTGGGCATGATGCTGTGCCAGGCTAATCTCGTGCGGCTGCCATCGTCCCATCCCTAGTTCCGGATTGAGCTACGATTCTCCTTCGTGCTCAACAAGCTGCCACACCATAGCTCGAGCTTGAGCTATGGTTCTCCTTCGTGCTCAACAAGCTGCCAGTTGCAGTCTCAGGCTCTCGGCCTCAGCAGCGATGGTGCATGGGCTCTCGAACACACTGAGGCGCAGATGTGCGGGGGCTGCCCCAAGGCAGCGCAGCAGTTGCTCCTGGCCATGAAGATCGAGCTGGGGCGTAATGTGCGAGGTCTCCTCTGCAAGTCCGATCCAATCATTACGGTGCTGCGACACGGAGAATTTTGAGCGTTATCGGCTTTGTATAGCACTGTTATCGATCCCGCGTTATCTGATTACAGAGCACACAAACCAAACACCAGCTAACATAATCAGTTTGCAGCGTAAACGGATCACGCCCTAAAACAGTCGAACCAAACACCACATAAGAGTCACATGTAGATCTTTTAAGCATTTGAAATTTCATGAGGTAGACCTGTATGTTGGACAATAAGTACTGTGCCCCCTCACCGTCATAAATCCCAGAACTCTGAAACCCCCTTGCTCTTCTTCGCTAGGTAAATTTATATAAGATTAACCTTTTTCCACTACCCACTAATATTTTATCATTTTTATGTATTAGATATGAGCTTGTCCCCAGTTAGAGGTTGTCTAAAT
The DNA here is from genome assembly GCF_000263155.2 of Setaria italica. Taxonomy (NCBI): domain Eukaryota; kingdom Viridiplantae; phylum Streptophyta; class Magnoliopsida; order Poales; family Poaceae; genus Setaria; species Setaria italica. The sequence goes on along the minus strand of NC_028451.1, from coordinate 32,886,089 downwards.
GCTATCATGGTTTAGTCATGTCCTGAACAAAACAAATTAGCATAGTATGTTGCAACCGAACTTAAGCTAGTAACAAGAGAAGCTTCATAATTAGGGGCAGTTTTCTCCTGCTGGTGCAGTAGTAAATATTCATCATAGGAGAGCTGCATATCTTGGTATTATAGAGAGATGGTGCAGTAATAAATCTAATCATCATCGCAGGGTTATATAGTTTGAGCTTACATCCAGCTTGAATGTTGATATGCTTCTTTGGCAAAACATGACTTGCTGCGTGGAAAAATAATGTATGTTGCATAACTGGGAATTGATATATGGACGCTGAATATTTCCTTTCGTATATTGTTGTAGTGCCATTGTGGTAGCCTGGTCAGTGTCTGCTCTAGCAGGATCCTGGATTCATGAATCATGAATAAATATTTGCTTTCTGTTCTAACAGGAACTCGGAGGTACCACCACTGTGATGGAGAGAGAGAAGGCTTCCATCCAGGAATTGATGACTGTCGTTAATGAAATGATGTGGAACACGGAATTTGCTATGAGGTCATACTTGATGTTGAGGCCAAGATTCGTCCGTCCAGGTGCTGGTGTTGCCAATGGTGGTTCTTCAAATCCTTCTGCAGGTGCTCCACCCAATCAGCCAGTGGTAGATTTCTACAGTGGAGTCCCAAAGCGCCCTTCCCTTTTTATGCAGCATACTGTCAATAGATTTGAATGTTATCTCGCTGAGTGTTGCAAGTGGATCGGTGAGCTAGAGCAGCTGGTTCAGATGGAGAATAATAAAAGATCATCAGATTCTCTGGAGTCTCTTCCAAAAGTTATGTCAAATGTGCATGACTACTTCATTTATGTTGCTTCTAAGGTAATATTTTGCTCAAAAGGAAGTTATACCAAAACAATACCGGGTTCTTTAGTTTTGAAAGATACTCCCATGATGTGCCGATATCTCTACGTATGATGAGTCAAATATAAAGCTCTAAACTGATCAAACTTTTAGCAACAGCAACATACTGTGAGCAAAATGAGAACATTTATTTAGTTATCATTTACTAGGCTCAGTATTGCCTAAGGCATTCTCTTATGTTGCTATTTTTCAGGTGGAAAATCTTCATCAGTATGTTGAGTCAATGAAAACTGAATATCTTAATGAACAGCGTCATATGGGTAATGGGAATGATCCGTTTCTGGAGGCAAACAGAAGAGAAGCAGCTAAACAAGAAGCAGCTGCCAAAAGGGTCCATCCAACTTTGCATTTGCCTGCTCCTGCACAGCCCACAACACAAATTGCTGCACCAGCAGCAAGCCAACCACAGCAATCTTTTTTTCCATCTGGCGCAACTTCGTCAAGTGGTTTTTCAGCTTTTAGCACTCCTGCTGCCGCTCCATCCTCATCTAGTCTCTTTGCAACTCCAACAACTCCAGCTCCATCAGGCGGCCTTTTTGGCGCATCTGGATCAGCTCAATTGACCACACCATTTGGAACAGCATCCACTCCTACACTAGCATCAACACCAGCTCCTGGATTTGGGACTAGCACATCTTTGGGTGGAACATCATTATTTTCTACACCATTTGGAGGTAAACATACTTTCTCAACCAATATTATGTGCTGGAAGCTATATGTTGGAAAATTTCATGCTATTTTACTTGGAGCAACTTGGAGTTGCACATGCTTTCATACTGATGTGGCTTAACCATATTACCAATGTTTTTGCCATCCATCATATTGCTCGTTGCACTTGTACCCCCCCTAATGGGAATTAGTTCAATGTTCATTGTAAAAGACTGCTCGACATGAGGATGAAATGCACTTCATGACACACTGGTGTATTTTTCAGGTGGAGCTACAGCTTCCGGCTCCAGCTTCGGTGGTGCATCGGTGAGTAAAATTTACATCAGTTTACATGACTTTTTTCAGTCGGTTGTGCTTGGAAGAAATATAACTTTGTCAAGCTTCCCTGTTCAGTTTACCATGTTTACCCCTTTTTTTTAATGGTGCAGAAAGGGAGGTCTAAGCCCCGGGGGCGTCGCTGAACCAATGTGAAACGTGGGTGCTCTTGTTTCTCCTCTTGGCCCCATTCCCTTTTCCTCTGTCTTATGCAAAACTTGTAATTAACTTCCAATTCTAGTGGAGTTTGGAGTGATTTATCTTGATGCATGCTTAGCTTACTATTAGATCTGTTTGGATACTATTGTAATACTTGTCCATTATTGCTCTGTTCTTAGTCTTGCCAGAATATTCCGTGCTGAACTGCTACTCAAGATTTCCTATAAAGTGGTAAAGGCTGTAACCCACTAATATGCATCCCATTGGTTTCCACTAATGATATGTTTTTGCCCGAGCCTTGATTTTGAAGCATGTCTACTTTTTTGGTAACCTGAGAAGTAATATTTTTTTGGATTGGGCCGTCAAGTGATGTCTATTGTTCTTTGTTTCCGTATTCACCTGAAATTAAGCTGGCCCCAATTTGTAGAACTTGAACACTATGATCAAGACTTGTAGCAAAACATCAATGCAATAACTAGCAAGTTCTGATGGAGTCTTTTATGTGGTTATACAGAACCCCTTATGTGTCACTGTCCCAAGCTGCGATGCTATGCATTGCATTGCAGTAGGGTTGAAGGTTCATCCTGGTCCAAGAAATAGCACGACTTTTTGCTGCTTTGACTATGACATGATTTTGTAGTATGCACATGACAAAGCTAGTTTCGACATCATCCGTAGATGCATCTAGCATTTTTTGACTTGGTTGCTTGCAGCTAGTGTCCCCGCGCATCACCTCACAGATGCGCGTTTTGGACCTGTCTGTATCTTGGTGCAGTCACATATTTTCTTTTTTTTTTGAATAAAGTGTGGTCACATAGTGATGAACACATTTAGAGTTGAACCTGTCAGCCGGAATGTTACTACTGTTCCTTCTTCCATGCAAGTTCTAGACCTTTAACCTTTTCATCCCAGCTTACCGCATCGGTTTCAGAATTTTCTCTTCCAGTTCTTTTTTATCATTCTTTTTGTTTAAGTTACTTCATACTGTCAGTGTCACCCATATCTTAGACAGGAGTTCATCGATTATAGCACGCTTCTGTCCATCTTTTTTTTTTTCTGTCCGTCATCAGATTGCGATGCTTCCTGGTGTCTTCCTAGTTTCTTTGTGCTTATATCAATAGGTCCGTGATGCTATTCTTTTCCCTGCCTCATTGGTATGATTGGTGGTATCCTTGGGCTCTGAAACGTAAGTGCTTACGACTGCGGAGACATCATATCCCAAAAAATATCGAGTCCATTGGGTTTTTATAAAGAGTCAATTGCTTAGCCTTTGACATTTTGCTAAAGCAATCGTTACTGGCGGTTGTTAGGGGATCATGGAAGTCTAGTGTGGATAGGGGGTGGTAATGGATAATGACCCTCATGTCTCCTGCACAATTCAACTCAGCTTTATCTATTTGAAAGTCATATAATATTATGGTTCAGTTCTTATTGAGCCCGATCCGGGCTAAATTAGAGAGCTCTTTACGACCCCTAGCGTCAATGGGCTGTCAGTGTACACGAAATTTTAAGTGGCCGAGCGCAGCTTGTTGAGTGTTTCCCTTTTTCTAGCGCTGGCATGAGGATTTGACCGATGTTATTTTACTGCGCTGAACATTTCTTCCTGTCGGTTTTTTTCTGCTGTGTGCATTACGCTGTTTCAGTCTCTGACTTCCAGGGGACATTACTTTTCTGATTGAGTTATCCTGTACCATTTCCTGATCTGAATCTTTGAAACAAGTTGTTTATCTGGAACGAGCATGGACTAGGTTCCCAGTGGTCCAAGATGATTCTGGACATGTGAATGCGGGGATTTCTGTTTCCTCATCCAGATCTCTGTTTCCTCGTCCGTTCGTCTTGAAATCCCTCTCCGAGGCACCGATTCTTCTGAAATTCTCTCCCTTTTGAGGAATTGAGTAACTGCTGTGGGCCTGTGATTCGTTTCTGGGTAGTGTGACGTGCCTGGTACAGTTGGGGCAGTGGAAGCTTCAGCGAAGCAACCCGGCAGCGTTTGAGCTTCCAGTGCTGGGATGAGCGTGAACCGAGTCGCTTTCGTGGCTCGGTGCTGCACGCTCGTATGGACGCCTGTTTTGGCTGTGCTTGCTTTTTCAGTTGGGATGGTTGTGGATTATTAGTCTCGTTTTTCGAAGTCTTCTCCCGCTTTTTCCTGGCAGCGACGGTGCTGTTTACCTAACGAGAAGCAGGGGTCTTCGGTAGCCGTTTGTCAGTCACTCGATTGTCAATTTATTACTCGGTCGTTTTGATTTTTCTAAATTTATAAATATTAATTTAAAAAAATAAACGAATGGAGGGAGTACAAAGTATTCATAAAAAATTGTGATAAGATTCTCCATTGTGTAATTCTTAAGATATTACTCATCCCATCCTTCTTTTTCTTGAGAACCCAGACACAAATGGCATGATCTTTTACAAACGCATGATGAAACTATGAAACTTTGGTGATGGATATGTTTTGAAACATGGAATGTTTATATGGTACTAATTTTGTGTGGAAATTGTTACTTAAATCATAGTAAAAATATGCTGAACTTGGGCGGATTTCGTATAAATTTCGTTTGAATTGGGAAATATCCCCCCCCCCAAAAAAAAAATCGCGTGTAGAATTAATTTAATTTTGCAGGGAAAAGAGGAAACATAAAAAATTCTCCAAAATCCAGGGGGCTCCATTCCTCCACGTTCTCAGAAAAGTAAACGTCCACGCGTCTATAAAACACACCTCTCTCGTCGCCCTCCCGCTCTCTCTCTCCAATTCGCCCTCACCTCGCCGCCTCCCCCCTTGACCGCCACCCTTGACCCCGTCTTCCGGCGAGGCAGCTCGCCGGAAGACCCCCCACCTCGACCTCCCCGACGCAACCTCCCACCCTGTAACCCTCCGGAATGTCCGCCGGCTTCTAACTCTCCCGCGCCCCGGTCTCCGCTTGCTTCCTCGACAGCCCAATCCGCCTCCTCTCGCTCTCGCTACGGCTCCTCTGCCTGGTCGCCATGGCGATCCGCATCACCGTGTCCTACTCCGGCTACGTGGTGCAGAACCTCGCCGCCTCTCTCGGACACCGCTTCTGCTCGGCCTCGGCCTCCGCCACCGGCGGCCGCCTCCTCCACGACGGCGCCTGGCGCCCCTTCTGCATCTTCACCTCCACCCGCCAACCAGAGCAGCACCGCAGTGGCGGCGGCGGCAACGACCGCCATGACGGCGGCGACCACAACCACCCCAAGCCCCAGGCGATCGCCGCCGGAGCTCACTCGCTGCTGCTCACGCGGGCGTGCCTGTCGTCCAAGTCGCCGCCGCCGTCTCTCGCCGTGGGACTGCTGTCGGTGCTCACGCAAGCAACAGGGCCGACGGCTGGGATCACCGGGTCGGCGGCGCCCCTGTCAGGTTCGTCGTCGATTTCCCTCGGCTTCAACCCCACGTCCTTCCTCCCGTTCCTGCAGACGGCGAAGTGGCTCCCCTGCAGCGACCTTGCCACCTCGTCGTCTTCGGCGCCCTCTTCCCCTCCCCGTTCGCTGGCGCCTTCGCCCTCCTCCAAGAAGGCGTTGATTGGTGGTGCTAGCTCTGGTGCTGGTGCGTCTGGTCCTGCGGGAATTGCGACGAGCAGTGGTGCTAGTGCAGCGATGAGCAGGAGTAACTGGTTGTCGAGGTGGATGAACTCCTGCTCCGATGAGGCCAAGACGGCGTTTGCAGCTGTGACCGTGCCACTCCTCTACGGCTCGTCCCTGGCCGAGCCAAGGTCCATCCCGTCCAAGTCCATGTACCCGACTTTCGACATCGGCGATCGGATTCTTGCCGAGAAGGTAGAGCTTCGTTTGATGAGCATTTTAGTACTTATTAGAGCTGTACTGGATCATTGTTATGTTTGCTGATGATTGGTGTTATTGTGATCTGCAGGTCTCGTACATATTCCGGGAACCGGAAATTTTGGACATTGTAATCTTCCGGGCTCCTCCAGCTCTTCAGGCTTACGGCTACAGCTCAGGGGATGTGTTCATCAAGAGAGTTGTGGCCAAGGGAGGAGACTATGTCGAAGTAAGCTTTTATCCCAATGGTAGTGCAGCCTTCTGTTTGTTTCTGGTGTTATTATGCTGCAAACAGTTTGATTCTTTCTGCTTGAGTTGCTGATAATCTTGGCTCTTTAATAGGTGCGTGATGGCAAGCTGTTGGTCAATGGAGTAGTTCAGGATGAGGAATTTGTGCTCGAGCCACACAACTACGAATTGGGACCATTGGTATGTCATACGTTCTTTCCTCCATTATATACTGCATCTGTTGGATTTCTGCCTTCATGTTTTGAACTTTTGGTTAGGTTAGGCTTAGGCATATTATTATGATCCGCGTGCTTGGTTTTGCTACTTAAAGCCATCAAAATGCAAAGTTCGAAATTTGGATTGTGCGTGATACAGAAGTATCGATTGGCTGCATTTCCAGTGCCTGACTGATAATCAGTTGAACTATCGAACTCTCAAACTAGACACATAGAATATCTCATGAAGTTGTGTTCCCTTAGGCATACCTGTTAGCATTTTACATTTCTTTTAGCATGGTGGTTCATCATGTTGTTCAAGGGTTCTAACTCTTCTCATTTCTGCTGATCATTGTTGCAGCTTGTACCGGAAGGTTATGTGTTCGTGCTGGGAGACAACCGCAACAACAGCTTCGATTCCCATATCTGGTATGTTGCAACCCAATTCAATCTGTTTTATACACGATTTCACTTGGTACTTTGGTAGAACGTATGCCTGATTCGTTTCGAACGTCTTGACGTTTCAGGGGTCCGCTTCCGGCAAGGAACATTGTCGGGAGATCTTTGCTCCGGTACTGGCCTCCATCGAAGATAACCGACACGATCCACGACTACGAGCCTGATGCAGCGCGCCACATGGTGCCGTCCTGATACGCAGTTTGCTCCAGCGATGCTGGATAGCTGATGTTTGCAATAACATTTCATGGAGCTCCATTGATGAGCGGAGCTCCCAGTTTTTTTGTTGTCTCTCTCAGAATATTTGTTTCCTTGAGTGTTGTCTGTAAATTCCCTTTGGCTGACCGATTAGTTTTCCCATTAGCAAGTGCTTGTTTAGAGCACTTTCCCCAAAAGTGTAACGCCTTGCAATTCGCAAGCTATGATGATCAGTACCTCCTATATGTATATAGAGCAATTGCTGAAGGAGCATTCGAGTTCTGCATTACTGCTCTTGCGGATCTGAAAACCTCGCGAGCTTTCTTGAGCTGCAGGAGATTCCGTGTACATGTAATGCAATGTTGAAGATAAACAAAAATTATGTGGAAAAAACATTTTCACGTTCTTTTTAGTAAGCTAAGGCAGGCGTTCTGCCGTTTCATCATTAGGAAAGAAGTGAAGTTTATTTGCATGCGTTCCCTGGCTGGAGGAGCCAGGACAGGAGGCGAAGTGAAAAAATAGATGAGGTCAGGGAAACAAAAAACACCAAGAGCCGGGAGAAGCTGATTACAGAAGTAATTCTTTTCACTGTTCTTACGGCAAGCCTTGTGTCTTCCTGGAACGATCATAAGCGCAGCGCTAAGTTGCGACTCGGGAAGCTCAGAATTCATCAGCAGAAGTCGGTCTGCCATCTTTAAAAAAGAAGAAGTCGGTCTGCCTGCAGCCCTGCACTGCCCCGTGTCTTTCCGTATCGGCCTATGCAGAGTGCGGTATGGTGTTTGTTGTTCACGGTGGCATCCGTTTAGTTGCTGCTCTGCTAATAATATTTGAGTTGCCTTTGTTGGGCCCGATCTCTACTAGAACCCGTGCGTGAGGGGCTGAGAGAGCGAGAGAGGGAACTAGCTCGCGGCCTCGGCCCTGCACCACATACATACACCCTGGCGCAGGGGCGCGGCACGCGGCCTGCGTCCCTGTGATTCTCTCCCAGCGCTACCCACAGGACGATAAAACCCAAAAATTGGTACAAACCTGTGCAAGGAATATCCGTGAAACCCGGAAATTTGAAAATTCTAACAAGAGTCTCTTC